>NC_135551.1:3271962-3431962 GCF_964340395.1 Glandiceps talaboti
ATATATATATATAGTAATATTGTCTTGGAATGCAAATGAATAGCTTGGCTCGGATCGTGCCATGTCGTCTGTACAGTTTCTAGCAGAGGGGAGGTTTCCTGGTTTCTAGGAAGCAAATCGCGTTGATTTTAGTAGAAATGAAGGTTAACCCCCTATCAAATGAGTAAATATTTGCACCCCCCCCCATGTTATCCCCCGCTGTGTGTCCGCTGATTTTAAAGTTATATTATATTTCAAATGTAAATAAACCTAAAAATACAAAAATAGCGATTGCCAGGGATACGAGATCATAAAAAAGTTGAAAGGGTTGCCATTTTGAATGTAAAATGCATTGTAAATGTCGCCATTCTATGAATCATCGCATAGTAATGGGGTTCAAAGGTTTCCACGTAAGTTTTTAATATAAATAAAAATGCGTTTTTCCATAAATGACGGTAGTAGATGCAATTACCTCGCTATAATGTTGGCACGTAATTACGACACGATATACCAACTATTTTAACAACACTATAACCGTTCTTAGTAGTAGTACTCACAGCTGTGTATGCTTGTGACTGCAGCTATTATTAGACGGGAAATTATCAACCGTATTATCAGGTCTGACACTGTCTTACAGTCTTCCTTCATTAAAATTAAAAATGATTTGTCTGCTAGCTGTGTTTTTGAGCTACCCTAGCCTAAAAATACTCAACAGACAATTCAATTTAGTCGACAACAATGACGAACTGCAGCAGCCGCAGAATGCTAAATATATACTACAGATTATCGCACAAGAATGGTACACAAACTGCCATCATTCTAGTTTTCCAGTAAGACTATAATTGTAATTTCGTTCTTTAGAATGTTTTCCTGTCCTGAATAGGTCAAATATAAAGACATTTACTGTGACACAACAAAATAAAGAAATCGAATCAGTGGACTGCAAATGCAATGATAGCTGAATATAAAACGCGCAAATTCCAAATCCTATCGGAATCGTCTCTAAGGCAACAATCGTGAATTACGAGAGAGGTTCGTTTGAGTCAGTTTGGTTTGATTACGTTTTTAGCCGACAACGGTTTATCTGTTTTCACACTACACTTCTAACCATATTGACTATACAGTCAAACCCATATGATCATATAAATAGTAGCAATATTTTTTACTCTATTGTTGTCGATTATAATTGGCACTATTTTCGGTGTTATTACTATGGCTTAGAATTGACAGGGCAAATCACATTCTACATGCTAGTAATTAGACGATTCAAGATGTTTGCATTTGACAAGTCAAATTAAACACACAATGACTTGTCTTTTTCTGATCACATTTGATGTACGACACATTATTTTGATGTACGACACATTACATTTTGTATTTTAATGTACGACACATTACATTTTGTATTTTAATGTACGACACATTACATTTTGTATTTTAATGTACGACACATTACATTTTGTATTTTAATGTACGACACATTACATTTTGTATTTTAATGTACGACACATTACTTTAATGTACGACACATTACATTTTGTATTTTAATGTACGACACATTATTTTGATGTACGACACATTACATTTTGTATTTTAATGTACGACACATTACTTTTTGTATTTTAATGTACGACACATTACATTTTGTATTTTAATGTACGACACATTACTTTTTGTATTTTAATGTACGACACATTACTTTAATGTACGACACATTATTTTGATGTACGACACATTACTTTTTGTATTTTAATGTACGACACATTACATTTTGTATTTTAATGTACGACACATTACATTTTGTATTTTAATGTACGACACATTATTTTGATGTACGACACATTACATTTTGTATTTTAATGTACGACACATTACATTTTGTATTTTAATGTACGACACATTACTTTTTGTATTTTAATGTACGACACATTACTTTAATGTACGACACATTACATTTTGTATTTTGATGTACGACACATTACATTTTGTATTTTAATGTACGACACATTACATTTTGTATTTTAATGTACGACACATTACATTTTGTATTTTAATGTACGACACATTACATTTTGTATTTTAATGTACGACACATTACATTTTGTATTTTAATGTACGACACATTACATTTTGTATTTTAATGTACGACACATTACATTTTGTATTTTAATGTACGACACATTACATTTTGTATTTTAATGTACGACACATTACTTTTTGTATTTTAATGTACGACACATTACATTTTGTATTTCAGACCACTAAACGGGAAGCAAACGCTACAAATTCCTGTAACATTACATGTAGACGAGATCACACTGAAAAGGTGAGCAATATGCCAGTGCAGTGTACTGCCGCTGCATGCGTTGCTACATTTACTGGACGGAAATTGGGGCGCTACCTTTGCCGATTTTGACGGAAATTGGGTTACCTCTGAACACTTCTTGGGTATTGAAGACTCTGTAATTAATGTTGGATTTAGGAAATGTCTGAATATAATATTGAGCAGGCAAGGCGTAATTTAGCAGAAAAAATCCACCCAACCACTATCACCCAACTTTGCGATTCAGATCTGAGTGGCTTCCGTCTATTTGCATTTACGTTACAGGAATTGTAGCTTGCTTCCAGATGAACATTGGAACGAAAAAAAAGTACGAAAGCGAAAGAAAAGTCCTCAAAATCACATCAAACGAGGGAAAAGCCACTTTTCTAGTCTGTCTTTTTAGTGGTCTGATTCTTTATATACAACCATTAAGACTATTTAAAGGATGGCAGCTCTTGACAGTCCTATATACTAGTAGTTGCAAGGCTACAAATCGATGACTTTATTTTAAAGTGGCCATATCGACGAGGATTAGGTATTTATTTTGATTTTTAATTTACAAAACAATTTATGGCTACATTTGTACTAATTTGCAACAAGCCTGGCTATGTGTGCACTATTTTGCAACAAGCCTGGCTAAGTGTACACTAATTTGCAACAAGCCTGGCTAAGTGTACACTAATTTGCAACAAACCTGGCTAAGTGTACACTAATTTGCAACAAACCTGGCTAAGTGTACACTAATTTGCAACAAGCCTGGCTAAGTGTACACTAATTTGCAACAAGCCTGGCTAAGTGTGTACCAAATTGCAACAAACCTGGCTAAGTGTACACTAATTTGCAACAACCTGGCTAAGTGTGTGCTAATTTGCAACAAGCCTGGCTAAGTGTGTACTAATTTGCAACAAACCTGGCTAAGTGTACACTAATTTGCAACAAGCCTGGCTAAGTGTACATTAATTTGCAACAAGCCTGGCTAAGTGTACACTAATTTGCAACAAGCCTGGTTAAGTGTACACTAATTTGCAACAAGCCTGGCTAAGTGTACACTAATTTGCAACAAGCCTGGCTAAGTGTGTACTAATTTGCAACAAACCTGGCTAAGTGTGTACTAATTTGCAACAAACCTGGCTAAGTGTACACTAATTTGCAACAAGCCTGGCTAAGTGTACACTAATTTGCAACAAACCTGGCTAAGTGTACACTAATTTGCAACAAACCTGGCTAAGTGTACACTACTTTGCAACAAGCCTGGCTAAGTGTATACTAATTTGCAACAAGCCTGGCTAAGTGTGTACTAATTTGCAACAAACCTGGCTAAGTGTGTACTAATTTGCAACAAACCTGGCTAAGTGTACACTAATTTGCAACAACCTGGCTAAGTGTGTACTAATTTGCAACACACCTGGCTAAGTGTGTACTAATTTGCAACAAACCTGGCTAAGTGTACACTAATTTGCAACAAACCCGGCTAAGTGTACACTAATTTGCAACAAACCTGGCTAAGTGTGTACTAATTTGCAACAAACCTGGCTAAGTGTGTACTAATTTGCAACAAACCTGGCTAAGTGTGTACTAATTTGCAACAAACCTGGCTAAGTGTGTACTAATTTGCAACAAGCCTGGCTAAGTGTGTACTAATTTGCAACAAGCCTGGCTAAGTGTATACTAATTTGCAACAAACCATACATAGTAAATAGAGTACAAATATACAAAAATTCAAATCTAATAAAACACGATGTCACCATGGGAACCAGAGGGTAGATTTGTGTCTTTTTGAACATGAATAATTATGACCACAAGAACAGTTTTTGGACGATTACATTTAATGAACGTGAGGCATTTGTGAGAGAAAGTACACAACTGTCGACTGTCGATTCATTTGTGTTGAGTTCAAATTAAACAGGAGGTATGGTTTTTGTTGATTGTGGAAATGTTGATGTATTGAAATGATAAATGATGTGACATGGCTGACAACAACAACAACAACAACAACAACAACAACAACAACAACAACAACAGTGACGGCGGCGGCGACGACAACAACAACAACAACAACAACAATAGCAGCAGCAGCAACAACAACAACAACAACAACAACAACAACAACAACAATGGGAGCAGCAAGAACAACAGCAACAAGACTGCTTTTGATAATGTATAAGGGAGCCTTCAGTAATTACAAGGGTGAGGAACTGGGGAATTAGAGGGGGTAAGTTTTTACACATCGGTTCTCGGGGAGGGTCATATTTAAAAAATGGAATTAGGGTCGGGTCACATTCTACTTTGACTAACTGTATTGTCTAACTTAGCATTATTTTGTGATTTTGTATCCTATCGCTGTGCATTGTTAACACAGTACTTTGCATTATTATTAGCTATGGATATGAGGAGCTCAAAATATGTTTCACCCTTATATAGCATCCTTGTAACCATGGTAATGAATAGCCCAATGTTAAATTATGGCTTAGGGTTAGGGTTAGGTATCATAATCATATCATCAAGTCGCTGCTGATAACCATAGGTATATAGTGAATTAATTGTCAGTTGTGAGGAGAGAAGTGACTCTCACAGGAGTAAAACGGGAACAGTTGGGTAAGGTATTAGAGATAATGCTGTAGATATGTTGACCTCAGTCCTGACAATGTTGCCCATCTAGTGTTTGGGAGTTAATTTTCTGGCCTTCAACTCAGCCAATGAGATCCAAACACAGTGTAGTGCCTTCACATAAATATACTGAGGTGGTGGTAGTAGTGGTTGGGGAAATAAACGATGACTTTAAAAGTTAAAACATGGTGGCAGCAGTGGGATTAATTTCTTTAAACCGCAGATTCTGAGAGTAGTGCCCTTTCCATCTCCGACAGCATTTCAACAATGGCATGTTTTTGAAATATTTTAACAGGGGGAGGGTCATATTTTAGAGAAAGCAAATTGCGGGAAGGTCACTTTTTAGCATGATGGAATCGGGGAGGAGCACATTTTATACAACAGCCCTGGTCTAATACCCCCCCCCCCCAGCCTTCCTCTTGTAATTACTGAAAGCTTCCTTTAAAGTAGACATCTCATGCTGGTTATTGGAAGGACGGCAAACAGTGTCGTAACACTGTCACTAAAATTTAAGAGACTAGATTTTAGCATTGAATGTGTATAGAATTTCTAGCAGTTTGCCATTTAATGTCTAAAGAAACGAATTGTCTTATCAACCCATGAATTATAATAAAGGAATCATAGGTTCTACTTCAAATAAACTGGGACGGCGTTTTCATTTACGTCTATAGCTACCAACTGTATAATATACATGGGTTAACATTGTAAATACATGTATGCAATACTATTGGCTACCCTATTGCTCTAGCCCTGCAGTGTCTCCGTTTGTTAGTTAATAGTTAGATAGCTTGTTTGTTAACTTATTTTCACTTTGATGTGTTGTATAGTCTGTGGTAACCATGGTGTTCTGTATAGTCTGTGGTAACCATGGTGGTCTATATAGTCTGTGGTAACCACGGTGTTCTATATAGTCTGTGGTAACCATGGTGTTCTGTCTAGCCTGATTACATGTCAGTTTATGTTGAATACTACACAGTGTTTGTTCGTATCACGGTCTTCACCTTCCGTATTGAAGCTGTCATAGCAACTCCATATCCATTAATAATTTGACAGCCAAGAAACCAAATCAATGTTGAAAAGTAATCGGGCACGTGTACATGTTGTGTCCGATATACAACGGACACGACAACGATAAGATATAAATGATCGACGACAAAAGAGAAATGCTCCGTCAACCTATCTAAAATAAATCCAAGTTTGAAAAAAAGAATACGTCATAGTGAAAATACATCTAAAAACAACAAAAATAAAACGTGCACAGGTTGTTAAGAGATAAAAACATTTTAAGACGTATAACGATACATTCAATGGTATTCTGTTTTTAATAAGGCGAACAGGTCTGAAATCGACTATAAATATAGTTTTAAGAGAGGATCTACTACGATATATCAGTGGATTGAAAGGAATGTAATTGATACTTTACACGATACTTTTATGCATAACACACACGACACTTTTAACAGATGCTGGTATGTTTGTACATTTCCAACAGCGTCACCAACGGTCATATCATAACATGACAGAACTCCCCATGACACACGAGTGCAAGTGTGGAGTACTCGGGGTATTTGCACGATCGCGAGACATCATTTCCATAAAAATCATAAAAATCATAGATAACAGCGCGTTCACGCGATTTTGTGTAGAAAAAACGACCAATTCCTCATTTACATGCGGGTATGAAAATAATGTTTTCGGTAAAAATAGTAAAAATACTACTAGTATATATGCGTGAGCACCAGTGCAAGTAATCTCTGGTACTTATGTAATAAACAGTGGGATCGCAGTGGTATTTGAATAAAAATTGTTCCAACTTTGTTAGTTATGTGATAGTGAAACCTCGGGGAAATCATTATTTTACAGAACGGGCGTTGGTGGCGCGCTTGCAAAATCGTAGCTGCGCGTCTGTCTTTCCACTGCCTGTTCTTCCTGAAGTGGTATTTCACTGAGATGATAGGGTGACACTAAAACGAATGACACCTAACACTATATTTAGAAGGTGGAATGACAAAATTTACAATAATTAGAGTGTGGAATGACAGCCTCTACGATCGGATTTTAATCAGATTGACCCCATACTATGCTCAGAACATGAAATAACACCCTTATCATATACACAGTATCGATTCCGATGCAATTCAATGGAGAGCATGCGCATCGTAACCATAGTAACTGGCAGATACTTCAGTCATCGACCATTTCTAATAACGTTTAAAAATGGTAACAGATTAAAAACTAGTTCAAGATTAATATTTCAACTTGTCACTACATCATCTACAGACAATAATGACCACTAATTAAGAGATAGATACGACGTCTTTTTAATAAGTAAATGACTATTTTTAGTGAATAAATTTTTTGTGAAAAAAATGTCCCAGTTGCAGACAGCACAGGTTTGAACAAACGACAAGCCATGCACCAGATAAATGGGAAATTGAGAGCAGAGTTTATGGGTGGCAAGCCATGCACCAGATAAATGGGAAATTGAGAACAGAGTTTATGGGGGGGGGGGGGGGGGCGGTGCTTTTCAAAAATCCAACACATGAAAAATATAGACCCCCTCGACAATTTGCACAAAAAATTCTGACCCATCCCTTTGCCATCCATGAAAAAAGTGCCCCCCCCATGTTCAAATATAATGAAATACAGATATTACTACTGTACCCTACAACAAATACACATGTATACAAGTCAAAAAATATACAAGAGCTTTAAGCACAATCTCTTGACTTGGCTTAGAGCTCTTTTCATACAGAAACAGATTCTGATGTACAAGGTTGTGCTGCTCTGAACTGTTGTTGTAATAGCTGACTGGATATTGACATTCTCTGGATAAATGACACGCAGCATATGAGATATCCCACAATTCTGTCTGATTCTAGTCCTCAAACATTGCCTCTACCTATTATAGCAAATTTCTTCTGTACACTGGACTCTGAGACGGATAATTCAACAGTTTGGCAACAGTTTATGGGTGGCAAGCCATGCACCAGATAAATGGGAAATTGAGAGCAGAGTTTATGGGTGGCAAGCCATGCACCAGATAAATGGGAAATTGAGAGCAGAGTTTATGGGTGGCAAGAGTTACACTTCCTTCACAACATTATTGATTCTACTTTTGGACTCTATAGTGATCTGATGTTTGAATAACAACGAAAGACAATATTAACAGTAAAAAGTTATAACTGGAGTATCATTTTTCGATCAGACAACCACAATATATTCACTGAAAATTGTTAAAATACCAATAATTAGATATTGTACATGTTAATCAGTGGTTGATATTATCCATAAGTAGTACACAAACATGTTGAAATTGTGATTGCCATTGAGGGCGCTGAATTTTGGATGCGGACCCAAAAATCAATTTGATTCGATTTATCGTATATACAACAACAAAAACTACGTTTATCCACAGGTGATGCAATACACAGTACAGTTCAGTGCAATATTACGAGTAAGTTATTGTACCTAACAAAACATTTATCAAAAAAAAAATCTTCCAGTTGCATCTAGTGCAGCTTTAAAAACATACCCCACTTGTTATTCTCCCATGGATAATGTGATTTCCAAATAATGATGTGTCTTTTGTTCAGCAGAGGAAAATACGAACGATATAGAGGGCGCTGTCACTACGAGTAGAAGACGAATAGTGACAAACTAATATTAAAGCTTCCGGACTGGACAGAATTAACGGGGGGGCGGGGGGGGGGGGGCGGTGCTTTTCAAAAATCCAACACATGAAAAATATAGACCCCCTCGACAATTTGCACAAAAAATTCTGACCCATCCCTTTGCCATCCATGAAAAAAGTGCCCCCCCCCCATGTTCAAATATAATGAAATACAGATATTACTACTGTACCCTACAACAAATACACATGTATACAAGTCAAAAAATATACAAGAGCTTTAAGCACAATCTCTTGACTTGGCTTAGAGCTCTTTTCATACAGAAACAGATTCTGATGTACAAGGTTGTGCTGCTCTGAACTGTTGTTGTAATAGCTGACTGGATATTGACATTCTCTGGATAAATGACACGCAGCATATGAGATATCCCACAATTCTGTCTGATTCTAGTCCTCAAACATTGCCTCTACCTATTATAGCAAATTTCTTCTGTACACTGGACTCTGAGACGGATAATTCAACAGTTTGGCAACATAGTTTTGTTGTTTATGTCCTATTAATTGCCAAAAAATTCAATAACATTAAAAAGAAACCATTTTGCTAAAAGGAGATAGCATTTTTGTAAAATTTCTGACAGTCTGTAAATGTCTTTGCTAATATGCTCAACAAAACTAAGGAAACCAGTTGCTTCTGTCTTTTCTGAAGAAAAAAATATTGGTTTTTCTTCATTAGATGAATCAAAGGAAATTTATATTTCTGTCTGTTTAACAAGGCAACATGTGACAGTTAGTGATTACATGTATTTTGCATTGAAAATTAGACTAGTGTGTTTTTTTAGCACCAGTATACTATCTGTTCTGATACCATATTATTAAAACAGAAATTGTGCATGTCATTTTTGAGAACATACTTTTGTCAAATAATTATAAAATGATAATTTACAGTTTAAAATATTTAAAATGTGTGGATGAGTAAAAAGCCTTTACACAACAAACATTCAAGCATACAAATCAAAGAGAGTTGTGGGTAATATACTGTATTGTGACATTTTATACTGGATAACAATGTCTAGAATCTCCTCAGTGACAAATGCATTAAGATGATCACAATCTGGTTTGAAATTACGTCAAAAACTAATCACATCATCTCTGGATAGATTAGGGTTTCACTTGGACGTCGTTAGTCACGCACGAAATATAGAGCAGAAAAATATTTGATTTGTAAAATTGAAATAAGAATAGCAAAATGAGGAATTGTAATTTTGTCATGGATTGTACACCATATAAACTACAGCGATTATCTTTACCATTTACGTATAGCTGGCTTTCAAGGGTAGTCACGAAGTCCTACGATTGAACGGTCTCAGGCAAGGTGCTGATGTCAAAACAGTTGTTGTTTGTCTTAGAAAGATAAGGCCAAAAAAAAAATATATCTGGTTCTGGTCAGCGCGCGCGTGCCCTGAATACCCCCGCGTCGATCCTTTTTAATTTTTGCTTTCCAACACTGTATGCAAGGCTAGCGGAAAAATTTAACTCGTGTGATGGAGCACTTCTATTTGGTAACGGGTACCATTTTCCTACTACTAACCCCCCGTACGATATGTGTATGTGTACGTAATATGTACGATGAGCGTGGTTGATGGGAATCCCGCGAAATAGTGTGTTCACTGTGCTAGGTGGTAAACCGCTCACATGTTTCGAAAAATGTCTGAAGTTTGAGTACGTCGTGAGCAATCGAAATGTTGATATCAATTCAGTTGACTTTTGGAGCAAAGATCCTCCGGCCATTTGGAATCGTAGACGTTTCACCTGATGTTACTCTCATGAGATTATATGAAGACTTTTGTCGAGGTGTTCTTAGTTCTGGTGATCGTTTCGTTCTGCCTTCTGAATACAAAGATTTTCCTGTAGTGTAAGCAGTTAGCTCTGGATGTATGCGCTACGATGTTCGACACGTCTTTCCATCTCATCTCAGATGGAAAGACGTGTCGAACATCGTTGCGCATACATCCAGAGTTTATACGTAAGCAGTGTGTTGACAGGTCACTTCCAGTCTGTTCCGGTAACAGTCCAGGTTTCTGCATTGACTGAATTTGGTAAAGATGTGCGTTTTAAAATAAATGGGGAACAAGAGAAGCATGTTCGGGCAATTCCAGTGAGAAATGTCTTCAGACTGATGATGGACGGTGCTCGAAAGAAAACACTGCCTCCTCTACGTCCGTTGGACAGACCTATTTCTCGTTACAAGTTGCACAATGACATTATACAGTGGTTGCAAGCCAAGACTCATTATTATCTTGGATGGGATTATAACTGCAGATCACTGGGCGATAAGATAAATTTGTAAATGTGACTAGTGATGCCCTGATGGATGATTGATCCGCATGGTACAAAACTTGCCCTATACAACAGTGCCAACTTCCAGAGTTGTATGACATCTTCCGAGAGCATGTAAAGTGTCAAAATGTGTATTTACTAATTTGCAAAAAAAAAAAAAATTAAATAATAAAAAAAAAATGCGCATCGTCGCACCACTTTAGAAAGTTTACCCTGACCAGAACCAGATTTTTTTTTTGGCCTAATCAGTGTTTTAATACCGAGAAAGTTAGTGACCTGGTTAGTTAATTATTCAGTGATTAGACTAAGTGGGAGTGCGCATGTTTCCCATGGATCCCCGCGAACCGTGATATTCAAATCTTAGGCCGGCGTGACCGAGTACGTGAGGTGAGCTCGTTTACCGTTTTTGAAATATACAATTTTCGCTATGTTTTTACCCATGCAACTACTTCAAATACCTTATCTAACTTTATGTACTTCTAAAATATTGTAATATGTTATGTATGAAATTGCAACATTTGTGCGTAACTAGTTAGTATAGTTGTTTGTGAGAAAAATTGTCAGTGACGTACGTCGTTTCCAAATACACTGTTTTTGTTACAACACACGATACATGTGACTGTGTGTGACATTACATTTTACTATAGAAGGCAGAACAGGTGCACGTGTCTCCACTTGTTGCATACAGGGCTCGAAATGAACTTTGTTGTTTAGTAGTCACATTGACTACCACCTGTTGAAAATATAGTCAACAGGGAATACTTGGGCCAAATAAAAAATGTAGTCAACAGGGAATACTTGGGCCAAATAAAAATATAGTACACATTTCCGATAACCGCTCGACCCTAATTATTTTCATGTAAAATGATAACAATTCACTTCTGTTTCCTTCATGCCTAGCCTCTACAGTCACTTTGTAAAAAAACAAGATCGTATTCCAGAGAGGAACCTGGTCTTTTTAGACTAAAAGTACATGTGTCTGCTTAAGGTGTTTTGTCTATTGGCAGTGTGTCGAACACCTCATTTTTGGTTATAATTTTTTGGTGCAACAATTTACTCAATTGTCACTGTCACCACACTTCAAAAGATAATAATAGTACATAATATTGCGAAATATTTTTTCCTGCCGAAATGCAGGCATTGTATTTGCACATGTCATCACAGGAAACCATGCATGCAGGCAGATTCAAATGGTTAATTTTGAAGTACATTAATGTATCATGCCCAGTAAAAATGATGAGACCACAGATTTGTTGGTGCAAGTTGAATGCTATTTGTAGCCCATAGCAACCTTGACTGAACTAGACAACACTGAATGGTACTGGGGTACTAGAAACTATACAGAAACACAGATAATACATGTAGATAACAGTGGAGTTTTGTCGAGGCATAGTTGAATACCTCAAGTGTTTTTACAGTGTACTGATATAGAGAAAAGGGAAAGGCAAAAATACCCAAATGTCTCTAATATATTTTATCAAACCATAGACCATAGACCTTACTGCTACATGTAGGGTCTATGGCCAAATTGAAGTAAGTAACAAGTAAAAAGTATTTTATTTTCTATTTTGTTGTTAATTTCTGTAAGTTCAGATGACATTCAATTTAGTTTCTTGTGAGCTGGGTTATTCTCAGCTGCAATAATTGTAGCTTGCTTTTTATTCTATTTCATATTTTATGTCATGACTCACCATTTTTTGTTGTATTTTTTCTCTTATGGTGTTTGCAAACCTAAACATAGCATAGTGAGAGTGATATAGCAAAACCGCTACAGTGCTGCATCTAGGCTATTCTGTATTGTCACTAACATTGTACAACCTCAGACCATGGTCAAACGGAACCTAGCTGTTGTAAACAGACATTTAGTAAACAGCAGTTTGAATTAAACTGGGCACAACATGTTTGAAATACAGAGACTTATATTACACTTCATCATTTAATAAGAATAGTTGATGCCTCTTTACATCATAGTTCACATTCGCAAACAATTTTTGAAGTTCCCCTGGCATTTCATGCATACATAAAGAGACATATAAAACTGTTCTTATCAAACCATGATATATGTATGTAATGGCTTGTGAAGAGGCTGCATAGCAGCTCAAGGACTAGTACACATGTGTGTCCCATATACAATTTTTTGGGTGGTTTTACCCAAGGATGCATTGTGGTGCAATGACTATGCATGCACATTCTATATACTATGCGCATTATCTATGCAGAGGGCGCTATTTACAATATCATGAGGCAGCCGGTCACAAATGAATCTACCCTGAGCAGGCTTATGGGCTTTGCCTAGTTATGATATTACAAGCTTCTGCTGTCCTATCCTGCTATGCCAAACGTTATTAATCCAATTCATTTGTTTACTTTTCTTGGAGAATATATTGTTCATGGTCCCAAGAATCATTAGGACAGTACAATATAGTTATTTTGGAACAGTAAATTGGAAACGAATGCGACATTTCCAATTTACTGTTCCAAAGTAACTGTATTGTACTGTCCTTTACTTTCCTTGTTTTGTAACAGGTTCTGTTCATCCAAAGTATGATGTCGGCAGATTTTGTTTATTAAAAATAACATGAATTTATGTCAATGTGAAAATCAGTGCATTGTAGTCATATACTATATAGGTCATTAACTTTGAATCAATTACTGTAAGTTTGCCTAAGCTAAAATCTGAGTGTTCAAGGTGATGACATTCAATAGACTCTATGTTCCAATAACATTGTGTGTGTGCCAGAGTATCAGGTGGAGTCAAGTTACATATTTTTCATTTTGTAATGAGTGATCTGTCAGAAGGTGTTTCTTATCTTAATTTAGATTGTTCTTTTGGAACATAAAATGTGCATGTTATGTTATACACTAATTTTGTCGGCAATCACTCAATGTTTTAGCTGTGAAGTGGGACTTGATGCTTCTGTCCGTGTTCCTTTCCTTCTTGAGTCTTGACACTCCAAATAATGCAAGTCTTCATTAGAAAAAGTAATGCCTCCAATTTTGATTTCTTATTATATCTTCTTTAGAATTTAGTACATTGCCATACATGTATGGAAAACGCTAGTCTGAAAGGAAAATACCATTCACATTGAGAAGTCCAGCTATATGTAAATGTAGTTGAGAGCTGAGACACAAACTTTTAACCCTCTGATCACAACATGGGTTTCTTTAAGTTTCAAAGTAGGGGGATAATTACAAACATAGCATGCAGCCTGCCTGCTATGCAGGCATGGGGGTTTGGAGGGGGGTGTTTCCCCTCCCATAAAAACCTTTTTGAAAAATAACACCTACGTCCTTGTGGAGGACAGTTAGAGTACCATTCAGAAGTAAAATAACCACTTAATAATATAATGTATCACTAATTGTATGGTTTTACATGTTTAAATAATTTCAAGTACTAGACTAGTAGTTATATTGTCGCAAGTAATAAAACACATCAAAATGCACAGTGGAGGCCAGTTAAAGTACCATTTAGAAATTAGAGATACAAAATCATAAAATTATTATGTACATTTACATTACAACTCATTGCCATGGTAATCATTATGATAAATATGAATATATTACTTTTATGTTGCCCAAAGCTTTTTCAAACTGTAGGACATGGTGTCCCATAAACCATTTTTCTGGGCATCATACATTTTTGTGGATTTACTGCAGTGTTTCCCGGCTGTGTTTTGTTTTTGTTTAGTCAAAGTCAACTGTCTGTACTGGCTTGCCTTTCAAAAGTACCAAATATGAAAGAAAACTAACTACTGGGCAGATTGAGACTATACAGACTTCAATTGACTTTCTATAGACTTCCAATGACTTTCTGTAGTCCTCCATTGCCTTTCAATATACATGTGCATGTACTTCCACTGACTTTCTATAGACCACCATTTACTTTCGGTAGACCTCCATTTATTTTTAATATGCTTCCATTGACTTCTATTGATCTCCAGTGACTTTCAGTATACTTCCATTGATTCTCAATATACTTCTATTGACATTCAATAGCCATCCACAGACTTTCTATAGACATCCATTGACTTTCTATAGATATGCATCGACTTTCTATGGACATCCATTGACTTTCTATAGATATGCATCGACTTTCTATGGACATCCATTGACTTTCTATAGACCTCCATTGACTTTCTATAGACCTCCATTGACTTTCTATAGACATCCATTGACTTTCTATGGACATCCATTGACTTTCTATAGACCTCCATTGACTTTCTATTGACATCCACTGACATTCTATAGACATCCACTGACATTCTATAGACATCCACTGACTTTCTATATACCTCCATTGACTTTCTATAGACATCCATTGACTTTCTATAGACATCCATTGACTTTCTATGGACATCCACTGACATTCTATTGACATCCATTGACATTCTATAGACATCCACTGACATTCTATAGACATCCACTGACTTTCTATAGACATCCATTGACTTTCTATAGACATCCACTGACATTCTATAGACATCCATTGACTTTCTATAGATATGCATTGACTTTCTATAGACATCCACTGACATTCTATAGACATCCATTGACTTTCTATAGACATCCATTGACTTTCTATGGACATCCACTGACATTCTATTGACATCCATTGACATTCTATGGACATCCACTGACATTCTATTGACATCCATTGACATTCTATAGACATCTATTGACATTCTATAGACATCCATTGACTTTCTATAGACATCCACTGACTTTCTATAGACATCCACTGACTTTCTATAGACATCCACTGACTTTCTATAGACATCCATTGACTTTCTATAGACATCCACTGACATTCTATAGACATCTATTGACATCCTTTGACTTTCTATAGACATCCATTGACTTTCTATAGACATCCATTGACTTTCTATAGACATCCATTGACTTTCTATAGACCTCCATTGACATTCTATAGACATCCACTGACTTTCTATAGACATCCATTGACATTCTATAGACATCCACTGACTTTCTATAGACATCCACTGACATTCTATAGACATCCACTGACATTCTATAGACATCCATTGACTTTCTATAGATATGCATTGACTTTCTATAGACATCCATTGACTTTCTATAGACATCCATTGACATTCTATAGACATCCATTGACTTTCTAGACATCCACTGACATTCTATAGACATCCATTGACATTCTATAGACATCCACTGACTTTCTATAGACATCCATTGACTTTCTATAGACATCCATTGACTTTCTATAGACATCCACAGACTTTATATAGACATCCATTGACATTCTATAGACATCTATTGACTTTCTATAGACATCCATTGACTTTCTATAGACATCCACAGACTTTCTATAGACTTCCATGACTTTCTATATACCTCCATTGACTTTCTATAGACATCCATTGACTTTCTATAGACATCCATTGACTTTCTATAGACATCCACTGACATTCTATAGACATCCACTGACATTCTATAGACATCCATTCACTTTCTATAGACATCCATTGACTTTCTAGACATCCACTGACATTCTATAGACATCCATTGACTTTCTATAGACATCCATTGACTTCCTATAGACATCCATTGACTTCCTATAGACATCCACTGACTTTCTATAGATATGCATCGACTTTCTATAGACATCCTTTGACTTTCTGTACACATCCATTGATATTCTATAGACATCCACTGACATTCTATAGACATCCATTCACTTTCTATAGACATCCATTGACTTTCTATAGACATCCACTGACATTCTATAGATATCCACTGACTTTCTATATACCTCCACTGACTTTCTATAGACATCCATTGACTTTCTATAGACATCCATTGACATTCTATAGACATCCATTGACTTTCTATAGACATCCACTGACTTTCTATAGACATCCACTGACTTTCTATAGACATCCATAGACTTTCTATAGACATCCATTGACTTTCTATAGACATCCACTGACTTTCTATAGACATCCATTGACATTCTATAGACATCCATAGACTTTCTATAGACATCCATTGACTTTCTATAGACATCCACTGACTTTCTATAGACATCCATTGACATTCTATAGACATCCACTGACTTTCTATAGACTTCCATTGACTTTCTGTACACATCCATTGACTTTCTATAGACATCCATTGACTTTCTATATACATCCATTGACTTTCTATAGATATGCATCGACTTTCTATAGACATCCACTGACTTTCTATAGACATCCATTGACTTTCTATAGACATCCACTGACTTTCTATAGACATCCACTGACATTCTATAGATATCCACTGACTTTCTATATACCTCCACTGACTTTCTATAGACATCCATAGACTTTCTATAGACATCCACTGACTTTCTATAGACATCCATTGACTTTCTATAGACATCCACTGACTTTCTATAGACATCCATTGACTTTCTATAGACATCCACTGACTTTCTATAGACATCCATTGACTTTCTATAGACATCCATAGACTTTCTATAGACATCCACTGACATTCTATAGACATCCATTGACTTTCTATAGACATCCACTGACTTTCTATAGACATCCATTGACTTTCTATAGACATCCATTGACTTTCTATAGACCTCCATTGACATTCTATAGACATCCATTGACTTTCTATAGACATCCATTGACTTTCTATAGCCATCCACTGACTTTCTATAGACATCCATTGACTTTCTATAGACATCCACTGACTTTCTATAGACATCCATTGACTTTCTATAGACATCCATTGACTTTCTATCGACATCCACTGACTTTCTATAGACATCCACTGACTTTCTATAGACATCCATTGACTTTCTATAGACATCCATTGACTTTCTATAGACATCCACTGACATTCTATAGACATCCACTGACTTTCTATAGACATCCATTCACTTTCTATAGATATCCACTGACTTTCTATAGACATCCACTGACATTCTATAGACATCCATTGACTTTCTATAGACATCCACTGACATTCTATAGACATCCATTGACATTCTATAGACATCCATTGACATTCTATAGACATCCATTGACATTCTATAGACATCCATTGACATTCTATAGACATCCATTGACATTCTATAGACATCCACTGACATTCTATAGACATCCATTGACATTCTATAGACATCCACTGACATTCTATAGACATCCACTGACTTTCTATAGACATCCACTGACATTCTATAGACATCCATTGACTTTCTATAGACATCCACTGACATTCTATAGACATCCATTGACATTCTATAGACATCCATTGACATTCTATAGACATCCATTGACATTCTATAGACATCCATTGACATTCTATAGACATCCATTGACATTCTATAGACATCCACTGACATTCTATAGACATCCATTGACATTCTATAGACATCCATTGACATTCTATAGACATCCATTGACATTCTATAGACATCCACTGACTTTCTATAGACATCCATTGACATTCTATAGACATCCACTGACTTTCTATAGACATCCACTGACATTCTATAGACATCCACTGACATTCTATAGACATCCATTGACTTTCTATAGATATGCATTGACTTTCTATAGACATCCATTGACTTTCTATAGACATCCATTGACATTCTATAGACATCCATTGACTTTCTAGACATCCACTGACATTCTATAGACATCCATTGACATTCTATAGACATCCACTGACTTTCTATAGACATCCATTGACTTTCTATAGACATCCATTGACTTTCTATAGACATCCACAGACTTTATATAGACATCCATTGACATTCTATAGACATCTATTGACTTTCTATAGACATCCATTGACTTTCTATAGACATCCATTGACTTTCTATAGACATCCATTGACTTTCTATAGACATCCACTGACATTCTATAGACATCCACTGACATTCTATAGACATCCATTCACTTTCTATAGACATCCATTCACTTTCTATAGACATCCATTGACATTCTATAGACATCCATTGACATTCTATAGACATCCATTGACATTCTATAGACATCCACTGACATTCTATAGACATCCATTGACATTCTATAGACATCCATTGACATTCTATAGACATCCATTGACATTCTATAGACATCCACTGACTTTCTATAGACATCCACTGACATTCTATAGACATCCATTGACATTCTATAGACATCCATTGACATTCTATAGACATCCACTGACATTCTATAGACATCCACTGACATTCTATAGACATCCACTGACATTCTATAGACATCCACTGACATTCTATAGACATCCATTGACATTCTATAGACATCCACTGACATTCTATAGACATCCACTGACATTCTATAGACATCCACTGACATTCTATAGACATCCATTGACTTTCTATAGACATCCACTGACATTCTATAGACATCCATTGACATTCTATAGACATCCACTGACATTCTATAGACATCCACTGACATTCTATAGACATCCACTGACATTCTATAGACATCCATTGACATTCTATAGACATCCACTGACATTCTATAGACATCCACTGACATTCTATAGACATCCACTGACATTCTATAGACATCCACTGACTTTCTATAGACATCCACTGACATTCTATAGACATCCACTGACTTTCTATAGACATCCACTGACATTCTATAGCCATCCACTGACTTTCTATAGACATCCATTGACTTTCTATAGACATCCATTGACTTTCTATAGACATCCACTGACTTTCTATAGACATCCACTGACATTCTATAGACATCCACTGACTTTCTATAGACATCCACTGACATTCTATAGACATCCATTGACTTTCTATAGACATCCACTGACTTTCTATAGACATCCACTGACTTTCTATAGACATCCATTGACTTTCTATAGACATCCATTGACTTTCTATAGACATCCACTGACATTCTATAGACATCCACTGACTTTCTATAGACATCCACTGACATTCTATAGACATCCACTGACTTTCTATAGACATCCACTGACATTCTATAGCCATCCACTGACTTTCTATAGACATCCATTGACTTTCTATAGACATCCATAGACTTTCTATAGACATCCACAGACTTTCTATAGCCATCCACTGACTTTCTATAGACATCCACTGACTTTCTATAGACATCCATTGACTTTCTATAGACATCCATAGACTTTCTATAGACATCCACAGACTTTCTATAGCCATCCATTGACTTTCTATAGACATCCACTGACATTCTATAGACATCCACTGACTTTCTATAGACATCCACTGACATTCTATAGACATCCACTGACATTCTATAGACATCCACTGACTTTCTATAGACATCCATTCACTTTCTATAGACATCCACTGACTTTCTATAGACATCCACTGACATTCTATAGACATCCATTGACTTTCTATAGACATCCATTGACATTCTATAGACATCCACTGACATTCTATAGACATCCATTGACTTTCTATAGACATCCACTGACATTCTATAGACATCCATTGACATTCTATAGACATCCACTGACATTCTATAGACATCCACTGACATTCTATAGACATCCACTGACATTCTATAGACATCCACTGACTTTCTATAGACATCCACTGACATTCTATAGACATCCACTGACATTCTATAGACATCCACTGACTTTCTATAGACATCCATTCACTTTCTATAGACATCCACTGACTTTCTATAGACATCCACTGACATTCTATAGACATCCATTGACTTTCTATAGACATCCACTGACATTCTATAGACATCCACTGACATTCTATAGACATCCACTGACTTTCTATAGACATCCATTCACTTTCTATAGACATCCACTGACTTTCTATAGACATCCACTGACTTTCTATAGACATCCACTGACATTCTATAGACATCCACTGACATTCTATAGACATCCACTGACTTTCTGTACACATCCATTGATATTCTATAGACATCCATTGACATTCTATACACAGCCATTCACTTTCTGTAGACATCTAGACTTTCTATAGACATCCACTGACTTTCTATAGACTTCCATTCACTTTCCATAGAAATCCACTGATATTCTATGCACATCCATTGACTTTCTATAGGCATACTCTGACTTTCTATAGACATCCAGACTTTCTATAGACACCTATTGACTTTCTATAGACATAATCTGACTTTCTATAGACTTCCTTTGGCTTTCTATAGACATCCATTCACTTTCTCTAGACATTCACTTTCTATACAGGTCCATAGACTTTCTGCTGGCAATGGCATCCATTGACTTTCGATAGTTTTTTTTATAGCCTTGCACTGATTTTCTATAGACTTCCATAAACATTCTATAGACATCCGCAGGGATGTAGAAAATAGTCGGAAGCTGGTTAAAACAACCGACTGGCAGCAATAAATTTCCGGCTATGAAAATGGATATGTTTATTAAAATTGGTCCTGAAATCTATGAAATCTTTACAATTTATCATGTTTATTGTTTAATGTTTCCGATGCCTACTCACCAAATTGCAAAACGTGAGAGAAAATCATGTTTAGTGAGAAGATTTTTGAGGCATTAGTCAAACTTACTGACACATATTTTTTCTAAGTTTAGAGCACTGAATGGGATAAAAATGGATCTAAATGACTTTTGATACTTGCTAAAATACTATTTACTTGCCTTTATTGTCTTAAATTATGTAATAGTTAAAGGATAAATTAGGTAACCGTTAAAGTGCCATGGCCTGGGAAATGGGAGAACACATTTTGACCTCTCATGACCTCCAATGAATCAATGGGAGAAGACACCATAATGTGTTATTTTTAGTACTAACTTTCAAATGGTACCATTTGCTTCCCAAAATTCTGGCTACCAATAGATCTAGACAAATCAGTTTGAGCAATTTGTCACACATTTATAAATACATGTATTAGAGAAAGTCTCTCAAGTTTGAATCACAGTTTCAGAGAGATAGCTGATCTTCACACTGATCAAAGTGATGATCTTGAAAAAGTAAGTCCTGCAAATCAAACTGTCAAAACTACATGATTGGTACTTATTTAAAAAAAAGGATACACTAGATAAAATAAACCAATTCTTTTTTGTGTTGTACATTTACATCAATTTTTGTCCAGTGAGTTTGGCTATTAAATTGGATATCTTGTTTTGCTAATTGATTTTGAGTTAAATTGCTAAGAAATCTTTAACCCCAGAAGAAACTCAGATTGTTCCTTACCTCAATAATACTATTGGGTGATATCAACAATTGATTGTCCAAATAGTGTCAGGAGAGGCCTAGTTATGGGGTCTTCAAATGGAAATTTGTCTGTGTTGGTAAACCATAGTATTCAATTTAACTTTTGTTCCAAACACTACTTGAAAATTTTACCTGAATTATTTTACTGCATGTGACACATGTCCTTATGGACGAGCCTGATAAGGGGTCACAGGTGCCTGTAAGTTTATATTACCCTCTGTCTCTGTTATAAGGGGTCACAGGTGCCTGTAAGTTAATATTACCCTCTGTCTCTGTTATAAGGGGTCACAGGTGCCTGTAAGTTTATATTACCCTCTGTCTCTGTTATAAGGGGTCACAGGTGCCTGTAAGTTAATATTACCCTCTGTCTCTGTTATAAGGGGTCACAGGTGCCTGTAAGTTAATATTACCCTCTGTCTCTGTTATAAGGGGTCACAGGTGCCTGTAAGTTTATATTACCCTCTGTCTCTGTTATAAGGGGTCACAGGTGCCTGTAAGTTTATATTACCCTCTGTCTCTGTTATAAGGGGTCACAGGTGCCTGTAAGTTAATATTACCCTTATGACTTTCTATAGACATCTACTGACTTTCTATAGACATCGATTAACTTTCTATAGACATCGATTGACTTTCTATAGACATCCACTGACTTTCTATAGACATCCATAGACTTTCTATAGACATCCATAGACTTTCTATAGACATCCACTGACTTTCTATAGACCTCCATTGACTTTCTATAGACATCCACTGACTTTCTATAGACCTCCATTGACTTTCTATAGACATCCACTGACTTTCTTGATACCTTCATTGACTTTCTATAGACATCCACTGACTTTCTATAGACCTCCATTGACTTTCTATAGACATCCACTGACTTTCTATTGACATCCATTGACTTTCTATAGACATCCACTGACTTTCTATAGACCTCCATTGACTTTCTATAGACATCCACTGACTTTCTATAGACCTCCATTGACTTTCTATAGACATCCACTGACTTTCGTGATACCTTCATTGACTTTCTATAGACATCCACTGACTTTCTATAGACCTCCATTGACTTTCTATAGACTTCAATTGACTTTTTATAGACAACCATTGACTTTGTACGGCTTTTAATAGATTTTCCATACACTTCCATTGATTTCAATAGCCCTCCATTGGCTTTCTATAGATCTCCATTGTCTTTCTATAGACATCCATTGCCTTTGAATAGACTTTCTGTAGACTTCCATAGACTTTCTCTTGAAGTGCATTGACTTTCAATAGACTGCCATTGACTTTCTATAGATTTCTATAGCCTTCCATTAAATTTCTATAAACTTCCATAAACATTCTATAGACATTCATTCATTTTCTATAGACATCCACTGACATTCTATAGACATCCATAGACTGTTTACAAACTTCCATTGACTTTCTTGATACCTCCATTGACTCTATAGACTAGACATCCATTGACTTTCTATAGTCTTCCATTGACTTTCTATAAACTTTTTACAGACATCTATAGACTTTCTATAGACTTCCGTTGACTTTCCATAGACATCCATAGACTGTTTACAAACTTCCATTGACTTTCTTGATACCTCCATTGACTCTATAGACTAGACATCCATTGACTTTCTATAGTCTTCCATTGACTTTCTATAAACTTTTTGCAGACATCTATAGACTTTCTATAGACTTCCGTTGACTTTCCATAGACATCCATAGACTGTTTACAAACTTCCATTGACTTTCTTGATACCTCCATTGACTCTATAGACTAGACATCCATTGACTTTCTATAGTCTTCCATTGACTTTCTATGAACTTTTTATAGACATCTATAGACTTTCTATAGACTTCCGTTGACTTTCCATAGACATCCATAGACTGTTTACAAACTTCCATTGACTTTCTTGATACCTCCATTGACTCTATAGACTAGACATCCATTGACTTTTTATAGACATCCATGAACTTTCTAGACTTTTCCTTTGACATTGTATAGACTTTCTTTACACATCCATTGACTTTGTATAGACAACCATAGGCTTTCTATAATTTTCCATTGTCTTTCTATACTATCCATTTACTTTCGATAAACTTTCTATACACGTCTATTGACTTTCTATAGACTTCCATTAACTTTCTATAGATCCCCATAGACTTTTTATAGACATTCATTAACTTTCTATAGACTTTTATAGCCTTTGATTTGGGTAAAAAATGTCATAATGGTCATAATTTGGTGGGAACGTTCTTAGTGGTATGTAGTTTAAGAATCATTCATGACATTGATCCCATCACTAATAAACAAATTAGGTCTTAAAATGTGTAGTTTTGGTCAAAAATCTTTAAATCCAAAACTACCAAGCAGATAGGGGATATATACATTTTGGGATATATAGATGATAATCTATTATAAAGCATGTAATGATCTCTCAGGCAATGCACAATTGAGTAAACATTTAAAAAATGGATGCAACCATACCTAGCAACAATACCACACCCATAGCAACAACTAAACAATGGTGTGTGTGGTAAAGGTAACAACAGGACTGGATAGACAACTGGATAAACATTCTGTAATTGAATGCCTACCCGGTATACCTAGCATGTGGATAAATATTTTAAATTGTGTACAGTTGTGCTACAACACCACTGGTGCTACTTTTTGGCAATGTCTAGCTTGTTAGGAAATGTGGTGACCTTCTTTTTTCTTTTTAGATATGAATTCATTGCTATATATTCTATACACCTGCAAAGATCTGTTTGGTTTAACATGAAACTAGTGAACCTCCGTATTGTTTGCAAAAACAGTTTACTTGGCTCATATATTATTAATTTTTGATTATGGAATAACTGGATAATTGGCTTTGTATAAACAATTGTCAATATTTTGTGAAAGTGTAAGTCGATCTTCATCCTATAAGGTAAAACATCCCCACATTTTTGGAGCCTATGGGACAGTTACTCCACTTGTACCTTTAGACTTTTGCAGAACTGACATTTATTTGTTTGCTTCTTTCAGATCATTGATACAGGTGCACCAATACATAAAGTTTTCAATTTCATACCCCAAGACAAACAGCCTGTGATGGATGATGACAAAGGTTTGGAATTTAAACGCCAAAGAGAGACAGAAGAGCAAACTAAACACTTGGTTAAGTCAAGTATTCAAGTGTTACACCATCAAGATAAAGAAGTTGTATCCCAATAGACAGAACAAGACACCAAAAACATAAAATTGATATTTACTTTTGGTATGGAAGTGTCACCGCAATGGAATGGACAGAGGGAAGCAAGCTCTAATGGCTACTACAAATTTGGAATCCTACACATCCTAATAGGAAGGATCGTCTATATGATACCTATGAAGTTGAAGATTAAAAAACCTCTTGAGTTTGATGGAATAGTACTTGTGATGCCAACAAAAAACAAAACCCTAATGCAATGGCTTGAATGAAATGAACCAGAAGATTTGGAAACCCTAACTACATGGATGGAATGTGTGCTTCTGGAATTGTAAGATGGTAATGATGATAACCATTTATCAACATAATGAGTAGGAAAAAGTGGCTATTTGTATATGACAGAATATACAGAAAGCCAAACAATTACAAACTATTCATTATAAATAAAAAGGTCACCAATGTGAAACACACACAGTGGATAAGTAAAAGGTACATACATAAAAATGCCACTAGTGTGACATGGACACAATGGTGAGGTATATGAAAGAAAAGGGCAACTAGTGTGAAATGTACGCAGTGGCAAAGTACAAATGAAAAGGGCCACGAGTGTGAAATGTAAGCAGTAGCGAAGTGAAAGGTACTAAAACAGACACCAGTGTGAAACAGGCACTGGAGAGGTAAAGGACATAAATGAAATAAAAAATGAATAAAAAAATAAAATAAAAAAATAAGAAAAAATATGATGACCTAGTGTGAAACAGACACTGGAGAGGTAAATGACATAAATGAAAAAAAAGTAAATAAACCTATAAAAATAAAAAATAAAAAAATGTGACAACCGCAGTGTGAAACAGACCCTGGAGAGGTAACACTCTTAAAAATATGACAACCAAGTGTGAAACAGACACTAAGAGGTAAATGAGATAAATAAAAAATAAATAAAAAAATAAAATAAAATAAATTTTAAAAAACATGACGACCCAGTGTGAAACGGACACTGGAGAGGTAAATGCCATGAATAAAAAAATAAACAAAAGTAAAAAAATATTTTAAAAAAATATGACAACCCCAGTGTCAAACACAGACACTGTCGAGGTAAATGACATTAATAAAAAATGTAAATGAAATAAGTTAAAAAATGAAAAAAATAAAAAAATAAAAAAATATGACGACCTAGTGTCAAACAGACGCTGGAGAGTTAAATGACATAAATAAAAAATAAACAAATATTTTTAAAATGTGACCCCTGTGTTAAACAGACACTGGAAAGGTAAATGGAATAAATACAAAAATGAAAAAAAACATGAAAAAATAAAAAAATATGACGATCCCCAATGTAAAACAGACACTGGAGAGGAAAATGAGATAATTAAAAAATAAATACATAAATTAAAGGAAAAGACATGAAATCATATTTAAAAAAAAATGACAACCCCTCTATCAAACAGACACTGGAGAGGTGTAAATAACATAAATATAAAAAAAAATATTACAACCCCCAATGTAAAACAGACACTGGAGAGGTTACGACATCAATAAAAAATAAATAAAAAGATAAAAAAAATAAAAAAATATGACGACCCCTGTGTCAGACAGACACTGGAAAGGTAAATGACATAGATAAAAATTAAATAAATAAATAAATAAATACAAAAATGAAAAAAAAATGGGACAACCAGGTGTCAAACAGACACGAGAGGTAAATGACATAAAGAAAAAAAAAATAAATGAAAAAAAAGGAACAACCAAGTGTCAAACAGACACAAGAGGTAAATGACATAAATAAAAAATAAATAAATGAAAAAAAAGTGACAACCAAGTGTCAAACAGACACTGCAGAGGTAAATGACATAAAGAAAAAAATAAATAAATGAAAAAAAGGGACAACCAAGTGTCAAACAGACACGAGAGGTAAATGACATAAAGAAAAAAATAAATAAATGAAAAAAAGGGACAACCAAGTGTCAAACAGACACGAGAGGCAAATGACAAATAAAAAATAAATAAATGAAAAAAAGGGACAACCAAGTGTCAAACAGACACTGCAGAGGTAAATGACAAATAAAAAATAAATAAATGAAAAAAAAGAGACAACCAATTGTCAAACAGACACTGCAGAGGTAAATGACATAAAGAAAAAAATAAATAAATGAAAAAAAAGGGACAACCAAGTGTCAAACAGACACGAGAGGTAAATGACATAAATAAAAATTAAATAAATGAAAAAAAAGGGACAACCAAGTGTCAAACAGACACTGGAGAGGTAAATGACATAAATAAAAATTAAATAAATAAATAAATATATAAATTAAAAAATAAACTAAAAAATGAAAAAATGGGACAACCAGGTGTCAAACAGACACTGGCGAGGTAAATGACATAAAGAAAAATAAATAAATAAATGAAAAAAAAGGGACAACCAAGTGTCAAACAGACACGAGAGGTAAATGGCAAATAAAAAATAAATAAATGAAAAAAAAGTGACAACCAATTGTCAAACAGACACTGCAGAGGTAAATGACAAAGAAAAAAATAAATAAATGAAAAAAAGGGACAACCAAGTGTCAAACAGACACTGGAGAGGTAAATGACATAAATAAAAATAAAATAATTAAATGAAAAAAAAGGGACAACCAAGTGTCAAACAGACACGAGAGGTAAATGACATAAATAAAAAATAAATAAATGAATGAAAAAGTGACAACCAATTGTCAAACAGACACTGCAGAGGTAAATGACATAAAGAAAAAAATAAATAAATGAAAAAAAGGGACAACCAAGTGTCAAACAGACACGAGAGGTAAATGACAAATAAAAAATAAATAAATGAAAAAAAAGGGACAACCAATTGTCAAACAGACACTGCACAGGTAAATGACAAAGAAAAAAATAAATAAATGAAAAAAAAGGGATAACCAAGTGTCAAACAGACACGAGAGGTAAATGACATAAATAAAAATTAAATAAATGAAAAAAAGGGACAACCAAGTGTCAAACAGACACTGGAGAGGTAAATGACATAAATAAAAATTAAATAAATAAATAAATATATAAATTAAAAAATGAATTAAAAAAATAAACTAAAAAATGAAAAAAAATGGGACAACCAGGTGTCAAACAGACACTGGCGAGGTAAATGACAAAGAAAAATGAATAAATAAATGAAAAAAAAAGGGACAACCAAGTGTCAAACAGACACGAGAGGTAAATGACATAAATAAAAAATAAATAAATGAAAAAAAAGGGACAACCAAGTGTCAAACAGACACGAGAGGTAAATGACATAAATAAAAAATAAATAAATGAAAAAAAAGGGACAACCAAGTGTCAAACAGACACTGGAGAGGTAAATGACATAAATAAAAATTAAATAAATAAATAAATATTATAATATAAATTAAAAAATGAATTAAAAAAATAAACTAAAAAATGAAAAAAAAAATGGGACAACCAGGTGTCAAACAAACACTGGCGAGGTAAATGACATAAAGAAAAATAAATAAATAAATGAAAAAAAAGGGACAACCAAGTGTCAAACAGACACTGGAGAGGTAAATGACATAAATAAAAAATAAATAAATGAAAAAAAAAGGGACAACCAAGTGTCAAACAGACACTGGAGAGGTAAATGACATAAATGAAAATTAAATAAATAAATATATACTAGTAAATTAAAAAATAAATTAATAAAATAAACTAAAAAATGAAAAAAAATGGGACAACCAGGTGTCAAACAGACACTGGCGAGGTAAATGACATTAAAAAAAATAAAAAAAATAATTGAAAAAAAATGGGACAACCAAGTGTTAAACAGACACGAGAGGTAAATGACATGAGAAATATGAGGCCCTCAGTGTGAAACAGACACTGGTGAGGTAAAGGACACGAGAAATATGAGGCCCCCAGTGTGAAACAGACACTGGAAAGGTAATGGACACGAGAAATATGAGGCCCCCAGTGTGAAACAGACACTGGAGAGGGAAAGGACACAAAAAATATGAGGCCCTCAGTGTGAAACAGACACTGGAAAGGTAATGGACATGAGAAACATGAGGCCCCCAGTGAGAAACAGACACTGGTGAGGTAAAGGACACAAAAAATATGAGGGCCCAGTGTGAAACAGACACTGGAAAGGTAATGGACATGAGAAATATGAGCCCCCAGTGTGAAACAGACACTGGAAAGGTAATAGACACGAGAAATATGAGGCCCCCAGTGTGAAACAGACACTGGAAAGGTAATGGACACGAGAAATATGAGCCCCCAGTGTGAAACAGACACTGGTGAGGTAAAGGACAAAGAAAAAAATAAATAAATGAAAAAAAGGGATAACCAAGTGTCAAACAGACACGAGAGGTAAATGACATAAATAAAAATTAAATAAATGAAAAAAAGGGACAACCAAGTGTCAAACAGACACTGGAGAGGTAAATGACATAAATAAAAATTAAATAAATAAATAAATATATAAATTAAAAAATGAATTAAAAAAATAAACTAAAAAATGAAAAAAAATGGGACAACCAGGTGTCAAACAGACACTGGCGAGGTAAATGACAAAGAAAAATGAATAAATAAATGAAAAAAAAGGGACAAACAAGTGTCAAACAGACACGAGAGGTAAATGACATAAATAAAAAATAAATAAATGAAAAAAAAGGGACAACCAAGTGTCAAACAGACACGAGAGGTAAATGACATAAATAAAAAATAAATAAATGAAAAAAAAGGGACAACCAAGTGTCAAACAGACACTGGAGAGGTAAATGACATAAATAAAAATTAAATAAATAAATAAATATTATAATATAAATTAAAAAATGAATTAAAAAAATAAACTAAAAAATGAAAAAAAAATGGGACAACCAGGTGTCAAACAAACACTGGCGAGGTAAATGACATAAAGAAAAATAAATAAATAAATGAAAAAAAAGGGACAACCAAGTGTCAAACAGACACTGGAGAGGTAAATGACATAAATAAAAAATAAATAAATGAAAAAAAAAGGGACAACCAAGTGTCAAACAGACACTGGAGAGGTAAATGACATAAATGAAAATTAAATAAATAAATATATACTAGTAAATTAAAAAATAAATTAATAAAATAAACTAAAAAATGAAAAAAAATGGGACAACCAGGTGTCAAACAGACACTGGCGAGGTAAATGACATTAAAAAAAATAAAACAAATAATTGAAAAAAAATGGGACAACCAAGTGTTAAACAGACACGAGAGGTAAATGACATGAGAAATATGAGGCCCTCAGTGTGAAACAGACACTGGTGAGGTAAAGGACACGAGAAATATGAGGCCCCAAGTGTGAAACAGACACTGGAAAGGTAATGGACACGAGAAATATGAGGCCCCCAGTGTGAAACAGACACTGGAGAGGGAAAGGACACAAAAAATATGAGGCCCTCAGTGTGAAACAGACACTGGAAAGGTAATGGACATGAGAAACATGAGGCCCCCAGTGAGAAACAGACACTGGTGAGGTAAAGGACACAAAAAATATGAGGGCCCAGTGTGAAACAGACACTGGAAAGGTAATGGACACGAGAAATATGAGGCCCCCAGTGTGAAACAGACACTGGAAAGGTACAGGACACGAGAAATATGAGGGCCCAGTGTGAAACAGACACTGGAAAGGTAATGGACACGAGAAATATGAGGCCCCCAGTGTGAAACAAACACTGGTGAGGCAATTAATGGACAGGAGAAATATGAGGCCCCAGTGTGAAACAGACACTGGAAAGGTAATGGACACGAGAAATATGGGGCCCTCAGTGTGAAACAGACACTGGAGAGGTAAATGACATAAATAAAAAATAAATAGATAAAAAAAAATTAAACAAATAGGACAACCAAGTGTCAAACACACTGGAGAGGTTACGACATAAATAAAAAAAATTATTAAAAAAATGGGACAACCAAGTGTCAAACAGACATGAGAGAGGTACAGGACATTAGAAATATGAGGCCCTCAGTGTGAAACAGACACTGGAGAGGGAAAGGACTCGAGAAATATGAGGCCCCCAGTGTGAAACAGACACTGGAAAGGTAATGGACACGAGAAATATGAGGCCCTCAGTGTGAAACAGACACTGGAAAGGTAATGGACACAAAAAATATGAGGGCCCAGTGTGAAACAGACACTGGAAAGGTAATGGACACAAAAAATATGAGGGCCCAGTGTGAAACAGACACTGGAAAGGTAATGGACACAAAAAATATGAGGGCCCAGTGTGAAACAGACACTGGAAAGGTAATGGACACGAGAAATATGAGGCCCCCAGTGTGAAACAGACACTGGAAAGGTAATGGACACGAGAAATATGAGGCCCTCAGTGTGAAACAGACACTGGAGAGGGAAAGGACAAAAGAAATATGAGGCCCCCAGTGTGAAACAGACACTGGTGAGGTAATGGACACGAGAAATATGAGGCCCCCAGTGTGAAACAGACACTGGAAAGGTAATGGACACGAGAAATATGAGGCCCTCAGTGTGAAACATTCACTGGTGAGGCAAATAATGGACAGGAGAAATATGGGGCCCTTAGTGTGAAACAGACACTGGAGAGGGAAAGGACACAAAAAATATGAGCCCCAGTGTGAAACAGACACTGGAAAGGTAATGGACACGAGAAATATGAGGCCCTCAGTGTGAAACAAACACTGGTGAGGCAATTAATGGACACGAGAAATATGAGGCCCTCAGTGTGAAACAGACACTGGAAAGGTAATGGACACGAGAAATATGAGGCCCTCAGTGTGAAACAAACACTGGAGAGGGAAAGGACACAAAAAATATGAGGCCCAGTGTGAAACAGACACTGGAAAGGTAAAGGACACGAGAAATATGAGCCCCCAGTGTGAAACAGACACTGGAAAGGTAATGGACACGAGAAATATGAGGCCCCCAGTGTGAAACATACACTGGAAAGGTAATGGACACAAGAAATATGGGGCCCTCAGTGTGAAACAGACACTGGAGAGGGAAAGGACATGAGAAATATGAGGCCCACTGTGTGAACCAGACACTGGAAAGGTAATGGACACGAGAAATATGAGGCCCCAGTGAGAAACAGACACTTGAAAGACAATGGAGAGGTAAAGGACATGAAAGTAAAGAGACAATTAGAAAGTGAGCCAGCAGTGTGAAACTAATATAGTGGCTGAGTAAACTGAAATTTAAACAAAAACTGAAATAAAGAAAAACTGAGATCACTTGTGTGAAACAGTTGCAGTTGTGAAGAAAGAATTACTCGGAAAAAGGACATCCCCTAGAATACAACAAAGGATGCCATGTCTACTCTGATGATGTTGTTAATTTATGACATTTAAAGTACTTTACATGTACCAGACTGTTGTCATAGCTACAGAAGACATATCTTGGTATTGAAGTTCACCTAGTCAGTTGTAATTCACTGGCTAGAAATTAAAGACTGGGCTGGAGATTGGATTGATATCCATAAAGTCGTGATAGTCAGATGGTCATTAGGCAAGAAGTATTACAGGCTTTGGTCATTGGCTGCCAAGTAAATCTCATCAGCTATTAGCTATCAAAGCTAAAATACTGATCATTTACATGCATGCTTCTCTGATGGCTATCATCGTGTATAGTTTGTAAACTAATCAAACATGTGGTGTTAATTGGTTGCAAACTCTTAAAACCAACCTACTTGTTGGTTCACAGAAATCTTCAGTGATTTCTTTATCTGTTCTAAATATACCTTCCTGCTATATACTTGCCTGTTCTTGCAAACATAATGCAAGCCACTATGCAAGCTATTTGCCATCAGTCACATGACTGTTATGGACTAGCGGTGGACAGATGCGTAAGCGCGGCAAATCTGGTAAACTGAAGACTTATAATGAAGCTAAGTTTGATTTGTGTAAACCCATATAAATCTGTTTTTTCCTTTTTCCCGACTCGGGTAACAAAGTGGACTCAATATTGAAGATGGACTCTCTATGGAAGTAAGTGTAAAGAAAAAGATCAAAGTAAGTACCTAATATTGCTGTTCATCAGTTTATTTGATAATTATTGCCGCTGTAATCCTTATGCATTATCACAGCAATTGAAGAAGACAGTTATTAGAAGATGAGATATGCAAGTTTTAAATCTTGGAGTCATTATAAATTTTAAGTCTTTGTCAGTCGTGAAGAAATAGTTTTGAAATTGATATTTTATTAAGGCTTGTATAGAGGGTAGATCAAGGTTAATGGACCAAAATAAGTCGTATATTTACGTAAAAACACCCTTATTGGATCACCATACATGTAAATCCTGGTTGTAAATCTGTATAGCTTTTCTCTACTCAGGTAACACAAGTGACTCACCATTGAAGAAGACGATACTGAAGAAACTTTATGGAAGAAAAAGAATATGAGAGGTATGTATCTATATATTTCTATTCAGTTTATTTGATAATGTTTTAATTTCTTTTCAGATCATACCCAGGAATGTGTATCGGTATTCCTAGAATTGATGAAGAAAGCTTATAAAGAATGTTGTTAAAAAAAGAGAAGTAAGTTTCTTATTTTGAAATCTGGATGTTTTTATCAGTCGTGAATATATGTTTTATCACTGTTTAGTTACCCAGGTTGTCTGTAGGGAAATGTAGATAATATCCAATTTCTTTCAAACCTGGCCTAAAGGTGCCATGTCAGATTGGACATATGCAAAGTTGACAGAACAGCCTCAACTGATCGATTATGAAAATTAAACCCTTTCCATCATATCACAAACACTTTTTAGTATTTTTATTTATTGTCACTAATTTATTTTAAATTATGTCATATTCAGTCACATGGAAGTAATGTATTTAGGGGTATTGTATCTTATATCAAGTCTCTCTTGGTTTTAGCCTGAACAGGCAGGCAGAACGGTTTGCAACTGGTGACCACTACTTGATCTCTAAAACCCATTAGTAGTAAATTCTGTCCTGGTCAAATGTGTCAGTGATTGTCACTTATTTGTAAACTGGATTTTCTTTTGGTATTCACTTCATTAAGTCTCATATCTAAATACGTAGGATTAACTCATATGACCAGAATTGAAGAGGAATGCTAAAGAAGAAAGTTATCAAACAAGAAGAAGACTTAAGTAAAGTTTTGTAATTTTTGCAATATCTTCAAAGTTTGTTTTAATTACCCAGATCCTTGATCTTTATATTTCAAGTCAAATAGCCAAAATGTTCAAAGTGTGGATGTATAACTCTGACATCCATGGGCCACTTTCAACCAAAACCCTTCTATATACTTATGAATCACTTATTACAATCACAAAGCCTCAGAAGCAACTTGTCATTCACAACTTGGATATGTCCAACTGAGTAAAAGTGTTTTGCACAGAACATGACCACCTCATTACAAGGTATAGACTGAAGAATACCAGGTGAGATGTTAGGCGTGAATATAACAAAACACGTTAAAATTCCAGTTCAGATTTCACATTTGTAAATTGTATATTATTTGTAACTAGGATTTGTGATTTTGAAATTTTGCTCAGTTCACTAATAATGTTTTTCCTTGTTTTCAGATTATACCTAAGAGGAACTTGTATGACAGGAATTGAAGAAGGAAGAGGAAAGAAAACAGTTATTAGAAGATAAGAAAAGCAAGTTTCAAATTTTGGAGTATATTCAAATTTTATACTTTAGATTGGTTTCCCAAAATGTTCTCTATGCTTATGTGAATACACCATTTTTTATCACTACACAATAAATAAATACTGGTATTAGGAATTATTCATTAAGGTGTCATTAGTCCCCCATAGGTGGACTATACCAGGCTCAATCCATCCATCCATCCATGTGTTCATCTGTATGTATGTATGTATGTATGTATGTATGTATGTATGTAATACATGTACATCATTTCTCAGACATGCAATATCTGATTTCTTTCAAACCTGGCCTAAAGGTGCCATGTCAGATTGGACATATGCAAAGTTGACAGAACAGCCTCAACTGATCGATTATGAAAATTCAACCATTTCCAGCATATCACAAACACTTTTGTAGTATTTTTATTTATTGTCACTAATTTATTTTAAATCATACATGTCATTCAGTCACATGGAAGTAATGTATTTAGGGGTATTGTATCTTATATCAAGTCTCTCTTGGTTTTAGCCTGAACAGGCAGGCAGAACGGTTTGCAACTGGTGACCACTACTTCATCTGGAAAACCTCATTGGTAGTAAATTCTGTCCTGGTCAAATGTGTCCGTGATTGTCACTTATTTGTAAATTGGATTTTCTTTTGGTATTCACTTTATTAATAATGTTATCATTGTTCTCAGATCTTACCAAGGAATAACTCATATGACCAGAATTGAAGAGCAATGCTAAATAAAAGAAGAAAGTTATCAAACAAGAAGAAGAAGACGTAAGTAAGTTTCTAATTTTTGCAATATCTTCAAAGTTTGTTTTAATAACCCAGAGCCTTGATCTGTACTGCTATGTTTCAAGTCAAATAGTCAAAATGTTCAGTCTGAATGTACACCTCAGACATCCAGGGGAGTGACACAAACCTGACACACAGTAGTCCACATATGCATGTATTAAAGTATGTTTCATATTCTCTGTGATATGTGAGGGGTGGCAGCCAATGTTTTGTTGTTGAAATCAGAATATGAATAAATAATTTGACATGATAGGGGGTTTGTTTTTGACATAGACTTATTGATAAGATTTTGCCCTGTTATTAGACCATGCCCATAGCACCTAGAATATGTATTACCAGCATTTATTACTTCAAAGCTGTCAATCTGAATCCTTTTCACAATGTGTAAAACTCTTATTGTAGATTTTCATGTTGTTCTTAATAATTTCACAAGCTTTAAGTGAATGAATATTGAATTTTGTCAATGATTTTTCAATTGCAGGAATTGATTAATACAGCCCATGAGTTCTTCAAATGCTCTGCATTAAAGAGTGTGCTCAATTTGAATGAGAACTTACTCATAGACATTTGATGCATCACAAGAAAACATGTCGCTGTTTATCACAGAGTTAAAGATGTATGAGAGGAAGAAGTCTACCACTTAGTTCAAGGTTGGTGTAATGAAGTCAGTGGTGCAGGGAAGAGTGAACATGACTTTGACCTTCATATTCAAGATCAGCTAGTTAATTTACTTCATACAGTCCATGTATTGCACAGACTTAAAGTGTAGCTGTATACTGCAGTCATACTTTTTGAGAAGAGCTTAAAATTTCTTTTTTAAAAACTGACCTTTGTCCTTGAGTTTCATGATATTATGAACTGAGCAGATATACTTATAGGACCAACATGTTTGACACCAATTCATTGTGTGAGTGCAATAGGGGCATGTATGATATTATACACATGTTGACTGATCGCAAGGACAACATATGTTTGTTTCTTTGAAGGACTGTGGGTCACCCCAACACAGTCTGTATTGGGGTGACACACAGTCCTGAGGGAATCTGACGTACATGTATGATGGTACACAAGCACGATCAGTCAACATGTGTTTTGTAACACACTTACTACATTCTCACTCTCTCAGCACATTCACTAAGTCTGTTCAGTATGGTAAACACATGACGACAAGACAGAAAACAACACAGGAATACGAAAAACTGAACTTCTTTAATAATTACCAAATGTGTTCATTCTGAATTTGTAAAAACAATGAAATTTCTATGCTTGTGTGACTCCTGGAGCCAACAGAAGACGCCATGCTTGTTTGTTTTGAAAACAGAACATGTACACATGCACGTATGACATCATCAGTCAACAGTTACTAGCACTGTTGCCCAGATAGGCAACAGCACTAGACATACTAGAACTGTTGACCAGTAAACATCATTTGCAGTCCACAGCACAAAAACTCTACATACCATGTGACCATGTAATGACGAATCATAACACAAAAAATGTAGTAGGTGAGTTACAAATGAGCTTATTGCACTTTTGTGATGAATGAACAGCACATTATCACAGTTAATTGTGGGGCTATGTCTTTGAACATGTTGGAATACTTGTTTTTTATCATAAATAATTTTGAGGCTCATTGCATGTTGTAATGTAGCCTTGGTTGTGTGTATGTTTGATCAACTTTTGATTTAAACACTACTGGACCAATTGTCATGGTATTTGACAATAGTTTCATGGGTTAACTTGTCCACTTAAACAATTATTGACTCAAATACATATTGAAAGATTCTGTCTCTAAAATCACAAGACTAGTTGGTTTATTACGTTAGGTAGTGGTAATACTTTGGGCTAATGATAAATCTAGAATTATTCACTGCGAAATGATCAGATACCTCATATTTGATCCTCTTTCTAAATAACTAGTACACAAAACAAATACCATACTGGGAGAAAGAGGATTAAATTCATTGGAAAATTGTCATTTTTGATTGAATTGTTATAAGGACTTTACAACCAGCTGATTAGGATAGAGAAGCTGGTGGAGAACCATTAACATTACAAAAAATGTTTGAAATTTAAGTAAACCAATACAAATCATTGTATTGAAAATGATAGACTTGGTTGCTGCTGTCTTAATTTGTGCAAGCTTTAAATCACCACTTGTAACACTAAACCTTAATTCTATAGTTTACTGTAATCTTAACTTAACCTATAACCCTAAAACTATAACCCTACCCTAACACTAACACTAACACTAACACTAACATTAATCCCAACTAATATTTAACAACAGTAACGCTAACTATCGAGGTGATTCTTTAAGTTTGCACAAATAAACAAGGCAACCAATCTACCGTTTCTAATATATTTGATTTTGGGATTTATTTGTATATCAACAACAATTTGGGGAGGCGATCACACAGGTTGTATGTTTGTTTATCCTTCATATCACAACTGTGTTCATTTCACAGGTTGTGTGTATGTTCCATTTTATTCAACTATACATGCCCTCTGTATTACCACTCCTTTTCCTCGCACAAGTTTTTTTGAAAAGTATGTCCATCCCCAAAATGAAAGGTTTTTCACCCCCCTGAATAAGGGATGGGTGTACTTTTCATTGACGGGATGGATATACTTTTTATTTAGGGAAGAGAAATACTTTTCATTGAGGGGATGGATGTATATTTAATTTGGGGGAGAGAAATTCTTTTCATTGATGGGAGAGAAGTACTTTTTACAGAGGGGATGGATACTTAATTTAGGGGAGAGAAATACTTTTCATTGAGGGGATGAATGTACATTTTATTTAGGGGAGAGAAATACTTTTCATTGAGGGGATGAATGTACTTTTAATTTAGGGGAGAGAAATACTTTTCATTGAAGGGATGAATGTACATTTTATTTAGGGGAGAGAAATACTTTTCATTGAGGGGATGGATGTACTTTTAATTTAGGGGAAAGAAATACTTTTCATTGAGGGGATGGATGAACTTTTTATTTAGGGGAGAGAAATACTTTTCATTGAGGGGATGGATGTACTTTTAATTTAGGGGAAAGAAATACTTTTCATTGAGGGGGTGGATGTACTTTTAATTTAGGGGAGAGAAATACTTTTCATTGAGGGGGTGGATGTACTTTTAATTTAGGGGAGAGAAATACTTTTCATTGAGGGGGTGGATGTACTTTTAATTTAGGGGAGAGAAATACTTTTCATTGAGGGGTGGATGTACTTTTAATTTAGGGGAGAGAAATACTTTTCATTGAGGGGATGAATGTACATTTTATTTTATATAGGGGAGAGAAATACTTTTCATTGAGGGGATGGATGTACTTTTAATTTAGGGGAAAGAAATACTTTTCATTGAGGGGATGAATGTACATTTTATTTAGGGGAGAGAAATACTTTTCATTGAGGGGATGGATGTACTTTTAATTTAGGGGAAAGAAATACTTTTCATTGAGGGGATGAATGTACATTTTATTTAGGGGAGAGAAATCCTTTTCATTGAGGGGATGAATGTACATTTTATTTAGGGGAGAGAAATCCTTTTCATTGAGGGGTGGATGTACTTTTTATTTAGGGGAGGGAAATACTTTACATTGAAGGGATGGATGTACTTTTTATTTAGGGGAGGGAAATACTTTTCATTGAGGGGATGGATGTACTTTTAATTTAGGGGAAAGAAATACTTTTCATTGAGGGGATGGATGTACTTTTAATTTAGGGGAGAGAAATACTTTTCATTGAGGGGGTGGATGTACTTTTAATTTAGGGGAGAGAAATACTTTTCATTGAGGGGGTGGATGTACTTTTAATTTAGGGGAGAGAAATACTTTTCATTGAGGAGATGGATGTACTTTTAATTTAGGGGAGAGAAATACTTTTCATTGAGGGGTGGATGTACTTTTAATTTAGGGGAGAGAAATACTTTTCATTGAGGGGATGAATGTACATTTTATTTAGGGGAGAGAAATACTTTTCATTGAGGGGATGGATGTACTTTTAATTTAGGGGAAAGAAATACTTTTCATTCAGGGGATGGATGTACTTTTAATTTAGGGGAGAGAAATACTTTTCATTGAGGGGATGAATGTACATTTTATTTAGGGGAGAGAAATACTTTTCATTGAGGGGGTGGATGTACTTTTTATTTAGGGGAGTGAAATACTTTTCATTGAGGGGATGGATGTACTTTTAATTTAGGGGAAAGAAATACTTTTCATTGAGGGGGTGAATGTACATTTTATTTAGGGGAGAGAAATACTTTTCATTGAGGGGGTGGATGTACTTTTTATTTAGGGGAGTGAAATACTTTTCATTGAGGGGGTGGATGTACTTTTAATTTAGGGGAGAGAAATACTTTTCATTGAGGGGGTGGATATACTTTTTAATTTAGGGGAAAGAAATACTTTTCATTGAGGGGGTGGATGTACTTTTAATTTAGGGGAGAGAAATACTTTTCATTGAGGGGGTGGATGTACTTTTAATTTAGGGGAGAGAAATACTTTTCATTGAGGGGGTGGATGTACTTTTAATTTAGGGGAGGGAAATACTTTTCATTGAGGGGGTGGATGTACTTTTAATTTAGGGGAAAGAAATACTTTTCATTGAGGGGTGGATGTACTTTTAATTTAAGGGAGAGAAATACTTTTCATTGAGGGGGTGGATGTACTTTTAATTTAGGGGAAAGAAATACATTTCATTGAGGGGATGGACATACTTTTAATTTAGGGGAGGGATATACTTTGAATTTAGGGGAGGGAAATACTTTTTATTAAGGGGATGGATGTACTTTTAATTTAGGGGAGAAATACTTTTTATTAAGGGGATGGCTGTATATTTAATTTAGGGGAGAAATACTTTTCATTGAGGGGTTGGATGTACTTTTAATTTAGGGGAGAAATACTTTTTATTGATTGGGTGGATGTACTTGTAATTTAGGGGAGAGATACTTTTCATTGAGGGGATGGATGTACTTTTAATTTAGGAGAGAAATCCTTTTCATTGAGGGGATGGATGTACTTTTTATTTAGGGGAGAAATACTTTTCATTGAGGGGATGGATGTACTTTTAATTTAGGGGAGAAATACTTTTCATTGAGGGGATGGATGTACTTTTTATTTAGGGGAGAAATACTTTTCATTGAGGGGGTGGATGTACTTTGAATTTAGGGGAGAGATACTTTTCATTCAGGGGATGGATGTACTTTTTATTTAGAAGAGAGAAATACTTTTCATTGAGGGGTGGATATACTTTGAATTTAGGGGAGAGAAATACTTTACATTGAGGGGATGAATGCACTTTTATTTAGGGGAGAGAAATACTTTTCATTGAGGGGATGGATGTACTTTTTAGTTAGGGGAGAGAAATACTTTTCATTCAGGGGATGGATGTACTTTTATTTAGGGGAGAGAAATACTTTTCATTCAGGGGATGGATGTACTTTTATTTAGGGGAGAGAAATACTTTTCATTCAGGGGATGGATGTACTTTTTATTTAGAAGAGAGAAATACTTTTCATTGAGAGGATGAATGTACTTTTAATTTAGGGGAGAGAAATACTTTTCATTGAGGGGATGGATGTACTTTTTATTTAGAAGAGAGAAATACTTTTCATTGAGGGGATGAATGTACTTTTAATTTAGGGGAGAGAAATACTTTACATTGAGGGGATGGATGTACTTTTTATTTAGAAGAGAGAAATACTTTTCATTGAGGGGTGGATATACTTTGAATTTAGGGGAGAGAAATACTTTACATTGAGGGGATGAATGCACTTTTATTTAGGGGAGAGAAATACTTTTCGTTGAGGGGATGGATGTACTTTTAATTTAAGGAGAGAAATACTTTTCATTCAGGGGGTGGATGTACTTTTAATTTAGGGGAGAGATACTTTTCATTGAGGGGATGATTGCACTTTTATTTAGGGGAGAGAAATACTTTTCGTTGAGGGGATGGATGAACTTTTAATTAAGGGGGAGTGAAATACTTTTCATTGAGGGGTGGATGTACTTTTAGTTTAGGGGAGAGATACTTTTCATTGAGAGAATGGATGTACTTTTAATTTAGGGGAGAGATACTTTTCATTGAGGGGATGGATGTACTTTTAATTTAGGGGAGAGATACTTTTCATTGAGGGGATGGATGTACTTTTAATTAAGGGGAGAGATACTTTTCATTGAGGGGATGGATGTACTTTTAATTTAGGGGAGAGATACTTTTCATTGAGGGGATGGATGTACTTTTAATTAAGGGGAGAGAAATACTATGTGACTCTGACACTGTAGACATCATTTACATTGTAGTCTGTTTTTGATCAATGCCTTAATAAACCAAGTTCTGATAGAAATAGTAATGTAAACACTTTTGTATGGATTATTTGTGTAGTTTTTACAATTTGACTGTTTTGAGAGTCTGTTTGATATTAAAACATGGTTGCAATATGACCAAGTAAAAGGAAATAGCTTGTCTGTGGTGTATGTTTGTGTGTGAAGTCCATGAGTGTAAAAGGAATATATATTACTCTATCTCTGGTGAGATCACTTTTGACAAGTTTAGAAAGAAAAAAAACTATTATTGTATATATTGTGATGTGTAAGGGATATCACGTCGCGTAAGTACAGTAAGGTCGTATCTGCTATGCAATTGTATAGGCAGACACAACCTTACGGCACTGACGCGATGGTCAGTGTCCATATCTTAACTTGATCTAGTCAATGTATGAATGGACACTGATGTGATTACATGTAAACACACAATATTAATGCAGTGTATGGGTAAATCACATACAGCTTTTGATTTGATGTGGACTGTAAGTATGCATGGTAAGGATTCCCAGTTTTCACACTATCTTCATTACAACTACTAGTATATTACAGTACAAATGGTGTTGCCTTGGTCTTTCACTCATGTAACAACATGTTTTGCACACACTGGGACAACTTCAAAAGCAAAAGAAACAATGTACCATATGCACAATGGGGATGTAGAGGTGGACAAGTTACCATGTTGATTATCATTGCAGCCATTAGAATTATCAAGTCAAAGTGCAATTTTTTTAGCAGAAACCTAGTTTTGCACCTGTTACATACCAGCAACAGGTCAATCCTATCACAGGCAATTGGATTTTATCTGTGCAGTAGACATTCTCTCAAAAAAAATGAAAATGGTCTATTCGTATATTTTCTCTAAACATTGTCAGAATTGAAGAAGGTACACATTGGGTTTGATATTAGAAATATGTATATACATGAATTAGTACACTATGCTATTCATCAATACAAGTCATTTAGAGAATCTAGTAAACTTGAAATAGACTTGTCTGGCTCAACAAAAATCTTACTAACACAATGCTATGTTTCATTGACACAAAATAATTAATGTACAGTTGTTGCATTTTAATCTATTCAAGTGTGGGGATCACCTAACGAGGTAGCTCACACAAAGACACTGTGGTAGTCACAGTTGGTCAGAGTTTCGGTGAATCAGGTGCCATTCTCGCAATTTTCTGTTGTGCATACTACTCGTAGTGAAACCCTGTATATTAATCAACATTTCTATATTATTGCACTGTACATAAAAAATATTTTCTCTATGAAAATAGACCTTTATTGCAAAAAGATATTAAAACCATAATTTTTGAAAATGGGAACCATGACAAGTACTTCTGATTAAGTCATTTATAAATGGAGTCATGGATGTCAGATGATTAGAGTGGCTGACTTTGAATTTCAAGGTTGCCACTTTCAATCTCATTGCTTCCAATTGTTTCTGAATGTCTCTAAAATTCATTGTCACAATTTGAACCACTATTGTGACCCAGTCAACCCAGCTGTCACAAGATAGTTGGGGGACCTGGTAGGATAGAGGTTGCAATGTGAATACTTTTAAAGTATCCTATTGTGCTCATAGACCCTGCAATGGATTGTATACTCCTGAGGGAGTTGAGAATTTACATTTGTATAAAGGGACAATGTTAACCAGTGTTTTTGCTAAGTCTGGGAACCCCGGTAACAGAAAGAGATGAATCTGGTAAAACTGCCACAGTTTCCCATATATTATACCATAATTTTGGTTTAAAACCTCAGTAACATGACTGAGGCACTTGGGTAGATTTTACCAACTTACCACCCACAATGTAAATCCATACAAGGGGTAATAATTGTAAAATACTTTGAGCACAGAGTGGTAAGTGCATACAAAACTTAAAATATTACCATGAATTAGATTTAAACCCTCCTGCCATGACTACACACTATCCAACCAATCTTTGTTATGACTACACACCATACAACCAATCTTTGTTATGACTACACACTATACAACCAATCTTTGTTATGACTACACACTATACAACCAATCTTTGTTATGACTACACACTATCCAACCAATCTTTGTTATGACTACACACTATCCAACCAATCTTTGTTATGACTACACACTATACAACCAATCTTTGTTATGACTACACACTATCCAACCAATCTTTGTTATGACTACACACTATCCAACCAATCTTTGTTATGACTACACACTATACAACCAATCTTTGTTGTGACTACACACTATCAGACCAATCTTTGTTATAACTACACACTATCCAACCAATCTCTGTTATGACTACACACCATACAACCAATCTTTGTTATGACTACACACTATACAACCAATCTTTGTTGTGACTACACACTATACAACCAATCTTTGTTGTGACTACACACTATCCAACCAATCTTTGTTATGACTACACACTATCCAACCAATCTTTGTTATGACTACACACTATCCAACCAATCTTTGTTATGACTACACACTATCCAACCAATCTTTGTTATGACTACACACTATACAACCAATCTTTGTTATGACTACACACTATCCAACCAATCTTTGTTATGACTACACACTATCCAACCAATCTTTGTTATGACTACACACTATACAACCAATCTTTGTTGTGACTACACACTATCAGACCAATCTTTGTTATAACTACACACTATCCAACCAATCTCTGTTATGACTACACACCATACAACCAATCTTTGTTATGACTACACACTATACAACCAATCTTTGTTGTGACTACACACTATACAACCAATCTTTGTTGTGACTACACACTATCCAACCAATCTTTGTTATGACTACACACTATCCAACCAATCTTTGTTATGACTACACACTATCCAACCAATCTTTGTTATGACTACACACTATACAACCAATCTTTGTTATGACTACACACTATCCAACCAATCTTTGTTATGACTACACACTATACAACCAATCTTTGTTATGACTACACACTATACAACCAATCTTTGTTATGACTACACACTATCCAACCAATCTTTGTTATGACTACACACTATCCAACCAATCTTTGTTTAATAGTGTCACCCTATCATCTCAGTGAAATACCACTTCAGGAAGAACAGGCAGTGGAAAGACAGACGCGCAGCTACGATTTTGCAAGCGCGCCACCAACGCCCGTTCTGTAAAATAATGATTTCCCCGAGGTTTCACTATCACATAACTACCAAAGTTGGAACAATTTTTATTCAAATACCACTGCGATCCCACTGTTTATTACATAAGTACCAGAGATTACTTGCACTGGTGCTCACGCATATATACTAGTGGTATTTTCACTATTTTTACCGAAAACATTATTTTCATACCCGCATGTAAATGAGGAATTGGTCGTTTTTTCTACACAAAATCGCGTGAACGCGCTGTTATGTATGATTTTTTATGATTTTTATGGAAATGATGTCTCGCGATCGTGCAAATACCCCGAGTACTCCACACTTGCACTCGTGTGTCATGGGGAGTTCTGTCATGTTATGATATGACCGTTGGTGACGCTGTTGGAAATGTACAAACATACCAGCATCTGTTAAAAGTGTCGTGTGTGTTATGCATAAAAGTATCGTGTAAAGTATCAATTACATTCCTTTCAATCCACTGATATATCGTAGTAGATCCTCTCTTAAAACTATATTTATAGTCGATTTCAGACCTGTTCGCCTTATTAAAAACAGAATACCATTGAATGTATCGTTATACGTCTTAAAATGTTTTTATCTCTTAACAACCTGTGCACGTTTTATTTTTGTTGTTTTTAGATGTATTTTCACTATGACGTATTCTTTTTTTCAAACTTGGATTTATTTTAGATAGGTTGACGGAGCATTTCTCTTTTGTCGTCGATCATTTATATCTTATCGTTGTCGTGTCCGTTGTATATCGGACACAACATGTACACGTGCCCGATTACTTTTCAACATTGATTTGGTTTCTTGGCTGTCAAATTATTAATGGATATGGAGTTGCTATGACAGCTTCAATACGGAAGGTGAAGACCGTGATACGAACAAACACTGTGTAGTATTCAACATAAACTGACATGTAATCAGGCTAGACAGAACACCATGGTTACCACAGACTATATAGAACACCATGGTTACCACAGACTATATAGAACACCATGGTTACCACAGACTATATAGAACACCATGGTTACCACAGACTATACAGAACACCATGGTTACCACAGACTATACAACACATCAAAGTGAAAATAAGTTAACAAACAAGCTATCTAACTATTAACTAACAAACGGAGACACTGCAGGGCTAGAGCAATAGTATGGCGCTTCATAAGTTGTCGAGGCGAGTCAAATAAGATGTACATAATAAAGGCCCCAATGAAGCGCCATACTGTTTGTTTTACAGCCCCTCACACATCGGTCAACCTCTACCGAAACCCATGTTAACTAATAGCAATTGTTGGCATTTCGGTTTTCTCGCGATATAGCAAAATGCCCAAGGGTGCGTTGCCCGTCAGATATGGTATCAGGACAGCTTTCTGATGTCGAAGACTTCGGAAAAAAACCATTAAATATTAAACTCACATTGCAAGGTTCACCCCCAACAATCCCTCTGGCAACTGGACTACATCATAAATGTGACAATGGGTTCTCTGTAAAGTGTACATTTTTGTTTACTCAAAACTCAGAATTTTGTCACAGCTGTTAAGAGTAAATAAAACCTACTTATCGATTTGATGTTTTGATCATGTCGGTAAATCGGTGAATTATGTTTTTATGCTAATGAATAAGTCACAAAAATCGCGAAGAAGAAAGTGTGGGTACTGTATTAGAATTATCATTTTAAAGTATTGAGGTTTTGTTCTTTCCCTAATTTGCATAGTGCCATATATGCAAAAATATAAATGGGCAAAAATCCAAATAGATATGAACGGAAGCGGATGTTATTTTCATAATTCCCGTTGTTATTGCGGACCAAAACTACCAGACTGGTAAACAAATCAACTTTTCCTTTGATTATTTTGTCAAGGTGCCGGGAATAGAGGAAAAAAATTACTAGTGGTTCATGTTTGTTACTATAGTGACATGACTAACTAAATTTGATGTAATTTTCCATATTAGGGCATCTGGTTCATTTCAGTGTAAATTGACTCAGCCGAAAGTGACTTCATCGCCATATCAACGTTATGTAATTTACCGTACATTCAGTCGTTATCACATGGCATTTTAATCGCATCGATGACAAAAAAACATACTGTCCTTGATATTCAAATACGCATGACAACAAGTTATCAAATCATCACGTCTGAAACTGATGAATGATATATGAATATATATATACCAATAATAACATTCATGAATTATGTTTAATAAAGGATCGAATGTGTCAGCGTGTACAAACAACGACATCTGGTTTCAGTGATCATTTGTATCTCGAGTTTTGCTGAGATTTCAGGGATCATTGGAAGCGTTCTAGCAAGCTTGGAGGTATGTAGATATTTTATTTGAAATTCTATGATTTTGAAATAGAACATTTTGACAAGCATCGTGGGTTTTTTCCCTCCTTTTACATCTTTGTTTTTCTGATATTTCTATGTTTGTATATTTGACTTTAAATATTATTTTCTCTCCAACAGAGAATACTCTGATAGGCATTTTATGAAAACCACGGACTACTCGACCATAATTGATAATCTGAAATCGTCTTTGAAGATACATTACCGGTCCGGTATGTGGAATAAGCGTAAAGTCCTTCCTTTCATCTTAGGTGCTATTAGCATAACACTTATTTACGTAATATATATAAGTGCTTTTACAAGTAGTCAACTCGACAATGTGAGTCAAATTCCTAAATACAAGATAAAATTTGACGCCAACCAAACAACATTAGCACACGGACGAAGCTTGGATGATGTGTCGGTAGTTGATGTGTCGGTACATACGTTTGAACTCTCCGGGGACGATGAACAAGTGGTGAAAGATCAATTAAAGCTACGACTGATTGACGTCCAAGAAAGGATAAAAGAAGTTGATGATCTACTTGAAAGTAGGAAATCAAATTTGGGTATTGATGACGAAATGATGAAACTAGCACTCAAACATACAACCTCTGTAGATAAACTTATACAGAAGTTTAAAGAAGTACTTTTGACAAAAAGAACCTTTGGTATTAGTGTCGTTGGTGGCTCTATATCAGTTGGGGCTGGTGTTGGCGGTACACCGGGGATATACGCAACTACTCTAGGAAAGTATCTACAAAAGATGTTAGGAAGTGAAGTCACGGTTGAGAATGGAGCAATTGGTGCAACCAATAGTTATTACTACGCCTACTGTTTTCAGACTCATTGTAATGTTAACGAAAAAGATTTACTTCTTTGGGAGTTTGCGCATAATGACTTTGGTTACAGTGATGGTTACTTAGGTCAAGAGAGACTGACAAGAATGATCCTTGCTGATTTACCAAATAAACCTCAGCTCATCTACGCCAACTTCCTACATGGACGACAGATCCATCGCTACTCGTGTGCTAATAGCGAAAAATACGGCAGTACTCCCCTGAGTGAGTATTACGATGTTCCCTCTATAAGTATGCCCGATGCAGTATGTAAGCTTGTGAAAGAATATAAAGCAGATGATCTGTTAAGCGAAGCTGACGGCAATCATCCTGGACCAAAATCTCATGATATGGTTGGAGTTTTCCTTGCCGAGTTTGTGAAACGAGTGTTAGCGAAAACAATCGAAATTTTACAAAAACAGTTAGCAGACAACTCGAAATCGATGGTAGCATACATTGAGATTGGAAATCCAGATCTCCAAAACTGGGTGGATGATGATCTTCACCAAAACATTCTCCCACCTGTTCTGTTTAACACGACAGCCATTACCCATCCTCAGTGTTGGTCACAAATGAAGTCAGAATACCGTCCCGGTGAAGGCTTACTTCTCCCACTTGTCAAGCACAAGTTCCAAACCTACACTTTGAAGAATAGAGAAGATCGAACAGACGAGAAGAAAGTGTGGCGTACTCTACAACCGAACGCGTTCATCGAATTTAGTATTGATATCAAGCCGTATCGAGATTACAATGCAATTATAGCTATAACTACTATTACATGTGAGAGAAATACCTGTGGACGTGCTAATATTTTCCTTGATGATAAATATATGACGACAATAGATTGTATAAATAGATACTTAATCACAGTGGTCCATGAGGTAGCCTATGACGTCACAGCGGGACAACATGTCATCAAAGTTGAAAGTCAAGACATGAAAGGTTTTAATATAGCTTCAGTTAGTTACGCTATGCAAATACCTGAAGAAGAGCTAGAAGATTAAAGGGACATGGTCGGCATCTGCGCATGTGCGAATATGGTCCGGGTCACATAAGAAGATTTAAGTATGCACAAGATGAGAAAGAAATGTGATATAATCTAACTGCACTTAATGATTAGTACGATAGGGGGTTTCGGTAAGATATAATCTAACTGTACACTACTTGTAATTGGCAAGATAGGGGGTTTTGGTAAGATATAATCTAACTGTACACTACTAGTAATTAGTAAGATGGGGGGTTTCGGTAAGATATAATCTAACTGAACACTACTAGTAATTAGCAAGATAGGGGGTTTCGGTAAGATATAATCTAACTGTACACTACTTGTAATTAGTAAGATAGGGGGTTTCGGTAAGATATCATCTAACTGTACACTACTAGTAATTAGTAAGATAGGGGGTTTCAGTAAGATATAATCTAACTGTACACTACTTGTAATTAGTAAGATAGGGGGTTTCAGTAAGATATAATCTAACTGTACACTACTTGTAATTAGTAAGATAGGGGGTTTCGGTAAGATATGTCATAGTAGCTAAGTATTTAGTGTATTCCCTCAAAAGCAAAATGAGAATAGTTTTTAGTTATACGTACACAGATGACAGAATGATTTGTTCACTCAGTTGCATACGTCATGTGTTTTATCTGGCTATAGAATGCTTTGACTTAGAGAAAGCACTGAGTACTTAAACTGAGATTTACTCAAGGACTTGAGTTGGCATGACGGTATCTAGTGGAAATTGACAACTTAAGGGTTGTAGTAATAATAATAAACCATGGTGGGATAGAGATTGTTGATTTGAACTCTTAAATAACTACCGTAGATCAAATGCTGAAAGTGATTTTAGAAAATATATTGAAGCACGAAAGGGGTTTAAAGGAATTTGTAGAACCAAAAGTAAAGAGTACAAAACAAAACAGCGTAACATTTTATTAGTTAATGCAAATGACCCTTCTAAGTTTTTTTGGGAAAAATATTAAATTAGAGGTGCTAGAAAAAGTTGTTCTCCCACCGAAAAGATTAGCTCAAATGGTTAAATTATTTTAAAGAATTGCTGAATACTTCCCCACTGACTGTAGATTGTACTGTTGATAGGAAAATTACTGAAGATCTTCGTGAGCATGATAATTTGTGTGAGTTTTGTAACCTTAACTTACCATTGGATGTCAATAGAGAAATCACATTAACGGAAGTCAGCAAGTGTATTAATGATCTACGTGTAACTGCAAGTCACCAGGTTCCAATGGACAGTAATGGTGTCTCTACCAATGTTTTTGTGATTTGTTTAATGTAATTCTTAAAGCAGGCATGTTTCCTAGTAGTTGGGATAATTTATCCACTTCTTAAAAAGGTCCTTTGACTGGCGTTAATGATTTTCGTGGGATTTCTCTTTTATCGTCTATGTACAAGATTTGCACTAAAATTATCAATAATCGTTTAGTGAGTTGGGCGGATGAAGCGCTCGTAATCAATGAAGCACAGGCTGGGATACACACAGTGGACAATATTTTCACACTACAATCTTTAGTTCAAAAATATCTATCACAGAAAAAGGGTCGTATGTATTGTATTTTCATTGACTTTTCCAAAGCGTTCGACCGTACTGTGTAACCCATAAGTGCCTGTGGCATAGATTAATATCTTATAACTTTAATACATGGAAACACTTAAAAAGTTTTTAGATCTATGTACGACAATATTGAATATTGTGTTCTATGAAAAGGCGGACTAACTAATTACTTTAAGATTTGTACCAGACAAGGGTGTGGGTTGAGCCTTTTTCTTTTCAGTTTATTTATAAATGAACTAACTTCTTACATGAACAAGAGTGATAGTGGAGGAATTTTTGTCAATAATGATTTCAATAACCTAGGCATTATTATGTATGCTGATGACGTCACTGATGTTGCAGACTTGCTTATACATTTGCAAATGAAATTAAAACATCTTGAATTGTCCTGTAACCATGGAGTATGTCGATAAATTTAGACAAGTCAAAAATTATGGTTTTTAGATTGGGGGTATTCTTAAAAAGTATGAAAAGTGGTTTTATAGGGGATCGCCGGTAAATGTTGTCAAACATTATAATTATGATCTTGGAATACTCTTTTCTGTAAGTCTTTCTTGGGCACCTGCCAAGGAGAACCTGTCTTCTAAAGAAAATAAGGCTATTTATCAAATTCAAATTGTTATAAAAAAAACTGGGTGGTCTTCCCCAAATGCATGCGTTTAAGCTTTTTGACACGTGTGTTGTATCAGTGATCCGCTATGGAGCTGAAATTTGGGGATATGGAAATGTCCGGTCACTGAGCGTGTACAATTCAAATTTTGTAGATTTTTTCTAGGTGTGAACTCAATTGTCAACTCAGAAGTACTTCTGGGTGAGTGTGGTAGATTTAGATTGTTTAAAGCGGTGTATCTCTTACTGGCTGAAACGTGTACAAGTGATCATTTTCGATGCCCAAAGGCGTGTTACGAAATGTTAAAATATCTAGACTCTGTTGGTAGGATCACATGGGCAACAAAGATAAGAGAATTACTATTCGGATATGGTTTCGGGGTTGTTTGGTTTGAACATCAGGTGGAGACTCAAACACCTTTTTAAATTTGTTTTGTGAAAGACTACAAGATTGTTACACATACAGACAAGAATGGTCAGCCTCACTTAATGACGCTCGACGCATGCGCAATTATGTAAATGTTAAGTCATTGCTTTGAACCTGAATAATACCTTTCATGTGTTAAAATCATAAAATTTAAATTTGATCTTGCTAAGCTCCGTTGTTCTAGTCACAATTTAGCAATTGAAGTGGGACGTCATTGTAATCCACCTATTCCTGTTGAACTTGAGTATGTCCATTTTGTAAAAGACAAGGTTTACTCACAGTTGTTGAGGACGACTGTCATTTTATATAATGACCACAGACTTGATTTCATTCTCAAAGATTTAGAGTTCACCCCATGAAAAAAAAATGTTTTTCCTTACTGGCATGTAAGAATGAATTCGAAGTTGTTCAGTACAAACCATCGGTTTTTGTTCATAAAGCTTTTAACACTCGGACTAGTTTTGTTCAGCAAACATAGCTGTACTTATTTTCCCTTTAATTATGTTTCCGTTAATTTTAGGAGAGAGATATTCATTTCCTTGTTCTTTTTCTTCACAACTGTAATGTAAATGTTTTGTGCGATGGTCTAAGGCCTTAGCATTTGAAATAAAACATATAATAACTATAGTTTTTTAGCTATAATAATGTACATGATGTGTCATTAAATCTGAGCATCTTGACTTCTCTAAATGACGTCATTAAATCTGAGCATCTCGACTTCTCTGAACGACGTCAGTAAATCTGAACATCTCGAGTTCTCTAAATGACGTCATTAAATCTGAGCATCTCGACTTCTCTAAATGACGTCATTAAATCTGAGTATCTTTCGAGTTTTCTAAATTCTATCTGAAAATGATGGACGGTTTTATTTATTTATTTATTTATTTATTTATTTATTCATTAAACTTTATTTAAAGAGGGTAGTTGGCGGAGGTCAGTCTTCCCTGGGTCCTTCTGAATAAAAATAGTACAAAGAAAAAAAAGACAAATACAAATTGATGATACATTTTATTTATAAATGATATAGAACAAACAAATTGATGATAACCACTCGCTACCTTTAGAAGGAAATTCTTTTTTGACTTCTTCTTCCTTCCTTCCTGACCAGTCCCTAACTCATGTGTGCACGTCTCTGGTCTACATTCCAAACACAGACATTCTGTGAATTACATTAATATGTTTTGAGTCGAACGTGAATTGATATCTGGAGATATTGGTGAATGGTAAATTAGAGCTTTTACTTCCTGGTGGATGGTGATCTAAGAGGGGTATAACCCCCCCCCCCCCCACTAAGAATAGATTCTGGGTATAGTTGTCATTAGCGATTTGACTGATATGCACTGTATTTCCCATTGAAATCCTATGTAGTGTACTCAGAGCGATTTCTTTTTAGCTCTAACGTTTACTGTCGTTTGTTCTTTTTGTGAGTGCCCGTTACCTATATCGCCAAGTACACTATAGGATTTTATTCAGAATAATGTAAAGCTAGATGATACAAGAGGAGTCGAAATATACACACAAAAGACACTAAACGTATATATATATATATTGCGCTCTGCCACTGCGGTATAGAGCACTGTCTTAGCAGATTGATACTCACCGAGTTATATGTATATATATATATATATATATATATATATATATATATATATATATATATATATATATATATATATATATATATATATATATATATATATATAGGGAGTCAGTGGTAAGTACATCAACATCTCCTGACGAGTGATTTACTCACGAAACAGGCTTGTAGAGACGAAAAACCCGACTTGATTTTCTTCTACCCTCTACATATATATATATATATATATATATATATATATATATATATATATATATATATATATATATATATATATATATATATATATATATATAGTTTTGGTAGTACTGGAACTCTTTCTTGGATGTAACTCGGAGTTTCACGCATATTGCGATCATCAGACACTCTGAGGCCTACTCTCTGGGTGTGCTGTATATATAGAGTGTAGACAATAGAAATACCATCACTATTGTCTGTGTCGGTGGGTAGGTGTTGTATGTGTGGAGGTGTTGGTTGTTATTGTGTGGGTTATTGGGTGCGGACAAGTAAGTGTTGGCGGGTTGTTCCATGTTGGGCTTTGATGTTCCGTTAGTTAACGGGTTTAGTAGTTTAGGTGATAGATGCTCTATTGAAGCTGGACAAATAAAACTTATTCTCGTGTCGGCATTTGGATATCAACTCAGTTCTTTTGTTTAGTGTGGAGCTTTTGTCTGCTTTAATAATAGTTAGTTTTTCGGTTAAACACAGGTTGCATCGTTTTGTTTTATTGGTGTATGCTTGGGCTTTCTTGTTGATGGACCAGGATACGGAAAAAGGCTCATTGTTTCTTTTCAGTTTCCAAATGTGTTTTGATAGTTCTGTGCTGTTTTCGTGTTTTTCATGTTTGAATGACTGTTTGTGGTTGGCGTATCTCTGTTTGAAGTTGTTCTCTGTTAGACCGATATATACTTTTGTTTGTTTTCCGTGGACGGTGGCTTGGTATACAATGTTTTCCGTTTGGCATTCGCCGTTCAGAGGGCAGGTGTCTTTCTGTCTGCAATTACAGGGTTTTTGAGTGGGTTTAGTTTCGCTGTTGGAGATGGTGGCGTTATGCGCTTTGATTATGGTAGCCATGTTTGGCATGCAGCTATAACTGACTTTGACATTGTTTCTGTTGAATATTTTGTGTAACTTAGAGTCTGCTGGGAAATGTTTTGTGATTAGGTTGAGGAATCGTTTGCCTACATTGGTGGCTACATTTTTGCTGTATGGTGGGTTAAACCAGATGGTGTTTCTATTTCTGTTTTTCTTGTTTTTCTGCGTCGGGGTGCTGGTGTACGTGATGTTCTCTTTGTGGCCGCTGGTTTTTAGTGCATTTTGGTACAGTGCGATCATTAGCAGATTGATAGCACTGTCTTAGCAGATTGATACTCACCGAGTTATATATATATATATATATATATATATATATATATATATATCTGTGTGTCTGTCAATGTGCGCCTGTCTGTGTCTGTGTACGTGTGTGTCTGTCTGTCTGTCTGTGTGTGTTTGTGTGTGTGTGTGTGTGTCTGTCTGTCTGTCTGTCTGTCTGTCTGTCTGTCTGTCTGTCTGTCTGGCTGTCTGTCTGACTGTCTGTATGTATGTATGTATGTATGTATGTATGTATGTATGTATGTATGTATGTATGTCTGTCTGTCTGTCTGTCTGTCTGTCTATACAATTAGTAGTTTTTCCTCATGTTTAGGAAAGGGCTCCATCGTTTTCGTGTTTCAAACAATCCACATACACACATTGTCAGTATCCTAGAATGTGCTGATTTAATATCATGGTTGCTTGATTTACTGCACTATGTAGCGTGTACAGTCATTAAATGCAACAAGTTACATGGTAATAAAAGGGATCAAAATGTTGTTGAAGTAGAATCTTTAGTACGGATCATTTGATATGACTATAATATATAACTCCTTGCACTGACATACCTATAAAACCTATTTATGGTGTACTTATACCCACAAAATCAATGTCAGCTTGACGTCATACCAAGTATTTTTCACGGATTTGTACAAATTCGAGCCGGTAGGCATGATGTCAAACTAACATTGAATTCGTGGGATTATATATTTATCACATGATAATGTTTTTAAAAATATTTTTTCAACAATTTTGGATCGAATTTTATGAAAACTGCAAGGGACTCATCGCATAGCAAAACACTGCGTTCGACGGCTATGTAAATTACGAAGTTGCGCTCGTGACCTGTTGCGAGGTCAAGCTAGGTACACGTACAAACTGTGTCGTGGTTCTCGATCAAAGTTATCTATTGTAGACTTGAGACGTACGTGTCATATCAAATGTAGTTTCGAAACGTAGGTAAACATTGTCTGAATGCAAATTTTGTTCCGTCATTTTTATTTGATTGGCTCGGAATGTGTAAGTTCGGAGCGCAGAGTTCAACGGTAAATAGGAAGTAAGCTTACCATTGCTCCATAAATATTGCCATAATCTACATGATTTTTCGATAAAATATATCAAATCTATTCAATAATACAAATAAAGGAACCTCTACGCATAAAACTCATGCCACCCAAGGATGTATGTAATGTGTGTATTTACGTTTCGAAAGTACGTTATTATTACGATAACTTGATCGTAGCGTGAGCGAAAATAGTTCCGTGCTCTGAAATCACCCCCTGTTTGACGTCACACAGTAGAAGATACTAGTATGCACGTATTTATGTGATAAAATATGACAGTGGCAACATCTGTATTACTTTGAATAGTTTTACGATAGCTTTACTCTATCCATACAGTGATATATTGACTTCAACAGATGGCAGTATTGTGTTAGATCTATTTGAAATTAGGCAAATACTGTAGGATAAAATCCCTTGATTTATATACACCTTTATAAAACCAATACGCTAATAAACTGTAATCTTCAGCCTGCTGTGTCAAGTCCCAAACTAGGAATACTTCACCAACTACACTTATATTCATCGGCATTAAGTGTGAAGTGACAGAATATCTTCAGTTCACAATAATAATAAATAAACTTATAAACAACAAAAGACGAAAGTTCAACTGTGTGCCTAACACTTTACACTTTGAATAGTACAAAACGTTCTATTTTGGCACAATACGTCATTTGGTCGACTTCCTTTCACCGAGTATAAAGAACAACGAAAATTAATCATTTGTACTGTAACGGACACAGTTATATCTAGATATTTTGTTCTTACTTATATTATTCAAAGTTTTTCCAAGCAGTCTTTCCAACTGATATTTATCAGAATAGTTATTGGAACATTGATATCATTATTCTAAAGACTGCCTGAGACTCAATTTGTTGATTATTGTTGTTTTACGTACACTCTCACTGAGACTCAATTTGTTAATTTTAGCTGTTTTACTACTAGACTGAACGATCAACCGTTGTGGGCGCTCTTCTCATACCTGTCCACAAAGGGTGACAGAGGGATGACAAGGACGTTCCCATAAATGATGTTTTGTATGCATACACACAGGCGTAACACAACGCAACGCAACGCAACGCAACGCGACATCGACACAACGCAACGCAACGCCAGGCCAGGCAACGCAACGCAACACAACGCAACACAACGCCAGGCCAGGCAACGCAACGCAACGCAACGCAACGCAACGCCAGGCCAGGCAACGCAACGCAACACAACGCAACACAACACAACGTTATCGCAACGCAAAATTAAACGCACGTGAGATTTTGGGCAATTGGAAACTGTATACCGAACCCGAGCAATCGCATCTAGATCTGTACGTGTATCATTGATGATATTTATGTCAATATTTGACCCTTGACCCTCTGAGACAGAGATTAAAAGCTATAAAGTATCCATAAATCGTACATCAGACCAATAAGGCCTAAAAAAATAATTGTGTGGTTCCGGTTACCCGACCCCACCTAGTTTTTCACTGCAGACTCTAAACTTTTATTTGCGTATTCCAGAAAAAAATAATAAAATTGCAAAAATTGTGAAGTCTCATCAGAAATAGTGCATGCAGAAACTGACTTCAACTTACATGTGTAAAAAGACAAAATAAAACTGTTCTTCCAAATATGTAATGACTGTACATCTGATAGGAAGAAATAAACAACACAGGGACCATTTGGAAAAAAATGGAAAATCTGAACTAGACACTCACACATGAAAAAAAATATAATGAAATAAAATAAAAAATCTATCTACCCCACCTATTTTAAAATTGAATATAATCGGAACCACAATTTTTTTTACGCCTAACTGCAAGCTACATACTTTACTTATAATTAGATAAGACATTCACAACCTATATGACCCAACATTCACAAAATTGTCCCTAGTGGACAGTGCAATTAGAAGTCTCACCTCTTTCACGACGTTTTTTGTGCTACAATCGTCCGAAGAATTAGAAACACAATTTTTTTTTTAATTTTCGAAAAATTTCCAAAAACTTAACAAAAACTTAAAAAAATATTCTGACTTTCAATTATAGATAATCCTTTAAAAAATCTGGTTTGACGAAAACTAAATCAGAATAAAGCCTGTAAAACAACAATAATCTCAAATAATGTTAACATGGAATAAAAGAGTGGATTCAATCGAAAAACTACACATAAATGGTTAGAATTAGTTTGTAACTCCGAAAAATATAAAATACTATTGGTAAAATAAGGATAAATTAATACTTGTGGCCATGTCTTGAACGGCTTGACATAACAGAGGTCGGTATGGATCTAGGAGGACATAACAGAGGTCGGTATGGATCTAGGAGGACATAACAGAGGTCGGTATGGATCTAGGAGGACATAACAGAGGTCGGTATGGATCTAGGAGGACATAACAGAGGTCGGTATGGATCTAGGAGGACATAACAGAGGTCGGTATGGATCTAGGAGGACATAACAGAGGTCGGTATGGATCTAGGAGGACATAACAGAGGTCGGTATGGATCTAGGAGGACATAACAGAGGTCGGTATGGATCTAGGAGGACATAACAGAGGTCGGTATGGATCTAGGAGGACATAACAGAGGTCGGTATGGATCTAGGAGGACATAACAGAGGTCGGTATGGATCTAGGAGGACATAACAGAGGTCGGTATGGATCTAGGAGGACATAACAGAGGTTGGTATGGATCTAGGAGGACATAACAGAGGTTGGTATGGATCTAGGAGGACATAACAGAGGTTGGTATGGATCTAGGAGGACATAACAGAGGTCGGTATGGATCTAGGAGGACATAACAGAGGTTGGTATGGATCTAGGAGGACATAACAGAGGTCGGTATGGATCTAGGAGGACATAACAGAGGTTGGTATGGATCTAGGAGGTCTAAACTTTTGGCCATGTCTTGAACGGCTTGACATAACAGAGGTTGGTATGGATCTAGGAGGACATAACAGAGGTCGGTATGGATCTAGGAGGTATAAACTTTCTGTAATTAATTGTAGGTACATGCATGTTTTAAATTTGCTTACTGTAACATTTTTTCCATTTTTTTTAAATTTTCTTGTGATCGCTGATGTATGTCATTTAGTTTTCTGAACAGTTCTCATATCTCACACAAGGATTGTACGTTCAGTTACTCCTACGTGATGACGTATGTATCTCACACAAGGAACACAAGACAGGACTGGTTTATTTTAGACAAACACGGTGAAAATGACAACATTCAAAAACTTTTTAAGGGACCGGTCAGTTTCTCCAGTGGGGGGGGGGGTCGGTGGATTGTTCTATCGGACGGACAAAAAATCATTGATCCCCCGCCCATATCTGTAAAATAAAAAAAACAGGCTGAGCCCCCATCACTTAATTCTAAAACAAGATGACCCCCCCCCCCCATATATCATATTTATATGACGGGTATGTTTTTGATCGTGACTCAGTATGGACTGCTTGACTGTCTTGCAAATAGTTCATAAGATCCCAGGATAGGACTATCATATAATTATTATAACTATTGACTACACAGTGTAATATATTCCAAAAGGAGTTTAATAGCATGTGACAGTGAAAGGTAGGGGGGAAAGCTTGAGAAGGGAATATGTACATCTCTGGGGGGGGGGGGTCCTAGGGGTCTCCCGGCCTAGAAGCCCTGGAGGTTTTTTACTCTGAAAAGTCAATTCTGAGACTATTCAGACATACACTTTCAGGCAATAATTTCCAAGCTTTACAATACAACACCAACAGGTAAAATGCAACTACATAGGGTACGGTTGAAATATTTTTGAAATATAGTTTGATAGCACCTTGACAGTAAGAGGTAGGGGGAAGAGCTTGAGACTGGGATGTGTCCACATCATGTGGGGGTCCTAGAGGTCTCCCCCTAAAGCTTTACAAGACAGCATCATCAATTATCAGAAACTATTCTTTATAACTTACATAGGGTTGAAATATGTTCTTAAAAAGTATCATGGCAATTGTAGTAACGGTCAGCGCATCTAATAGTAGTATCATTGGTAGGGGAGATTTGGAGTTTTAAGGCAATTTTAGACTATCTTGGCAAACATTTCACATCTTTTAAAAGGCAATATCATCTCATAAGCATAGGGTGAAAATATCTAAAAAAAGTTTAACACCATTATGACAGTAAAAAGGTTGGTGCATCTGATTGTTAGTTGTATGCACGAGTGACCTCTGGGGTGAGGGAGTCCTTGGAGTCCCCCCTGGCAGATCTGGAGTTTTTTTGTTTCTATTAAGGCAATTTTTAGATTATTCATAGCCTTTCAGGTAATATTTCCAAGCTTTAAAAGGCTAACGTAAATGTAAGTTTTAAATGAGTTTCCCATGTCACATAAAAATGGGCCTGTAACATTGGTATAGGGGCATTAATATTGCTTGTATAGTAAAGTCACCGGTATGTTAGAGAACTTCAGGTGGTCACACCTAGTGTATAATAGAAACTGGAATCTAATGAGATGTGGTGATTTGTAGTGTCAATAATATGTAGTGTCCAAAATAAAAAGTGTATTAATCCCTTCAGACAAGTTCATACTGACGAGTAGAACAATTTAGATTAACTTTTTTTATAAACTATCTATGAAGATTACCATATGAAACCTTCAAGTTCACTTTTGCCTTTAAGTGCAATATAAGTGAAGCATTGATTGCGAAACAGCCAAGTACTTACATGACATGTTCTGTAACTATTGTGGTAGGTAGGTAATACACGTATATGTATATGTATAGTTATGTTTGAACTAATAAGTAATGTCTTATTTAAAAAATCATGTAAGAAACAGGGACAAGAACATATATTTACATGTACCACATTTCAGACAAGGCTATATGCCATTGTTGAAAGGATTTTTTTCTTCCATCACAGTTCAAAACACAATGACCCCTATGCACAACTTTCAAAACAGCTTTAAACCCCCCCCCCCCCGCCAATTTGAAAAACCCGACTGAAGAACTTACTGACCTGTCCCTAAAGGCAGTACGAAAAGGAATTTGTTAGTGTTGAATGTGAGAAATTCGACAGAAAATTGTTGTCTCTCCCTAAAGCCTACATGAAATAAACTGTCGGGTTAGGAAGTATTTTACTTTTATTGTTGACTTGTATGTTTGTTTGATTTACGTCGTTGCTGGATGCGTAGGAGTTTGCCAACCCCTCCGGTATATTTTTGTGCGACGTTGGCGGCGAGCTTCACTAGCACTGGAGGCATTTAGTTACAAACAATTCCACATCAAACCTTTTTGTTTACTTCCGGTATAGCTAGCTCGCTGGCTGCAGGCACACAGCACACGACTTTGTAATGCTGTGTCAGCTGATTTGGTATTGATTATGTTATATTTTTTATTTGCAATTTGCTGAAGTAGGCATCTTCCAAGGTAACCATAACAAACTAACGTAGACTGCATTGTTAGACAAGGGTTATTACTGCAGAGAAATCACTACGGGATGTGTATTCGCTAATGAGATATCATCAGGTGTCCAGATCGACTGAGCCAAGTTAGCTCCAGAAATCGCACATCCCTTCCCAACTTCAAGAGCAGGCTGCCAGAAGTAGGATCGTCTATGAGAAAACAACGTATCTGTTCAAGTTGGCGTCACTATAAAGGTAAGACTGCAATATTCCAACGTACAAAACATGAATTTTATCACTTATGAGATCAAAGTGACCCATTCCCAGCCAGTGATGGCTTCTTCCTAGCGGTACATGCTTGGAGTGTACACCCTAGAACAGTAAAGCTAAAGCGTCTTCCTAGTCCGGCTTGCAGAAAGCATGGATGTATTAGACTCACTAATACATCCATGCAGAAAGGGACTCCATTCTGACAATGGAGAAGGCAAGGGACATTATCAGAAGCGACTCCTAACATACTCCATCCACAGTCCCCCTATTAGTACTATAGGGACTGTACTCCATACACTTGTGCAAACTGAACTTAGGTTTTTCCATTCCATGAGAGATCAACTAATACATCCGTGGTATACATGTATATCGCACTCACGATTATTGTTTGGGCGTCATAGCATAATATATCAATGATTTGGTTCGTCTTGGTATATTAATTAATATTTAATTCATTTATTTCTCCACTCAATAATTCCTTTTAGTATTCAGAAATAAATTGAGGTGGCTATAATAATACATAGTGTGGACTGGATTTCTAACTAAACCACATATTGGTCAAAGTCCCTCAATCAGCACAAAAAGTGAACCCCAGCTGCTATAGTGACATAAACAGTGTACATGTATACACGTGTATGTAGCATCCTGAGTAGACTGTCGACAGTCTACATCCTGAGTTGAAAATTTACTATATTTGGACATTACATAATTACCCCAATAAAGACTAACTTGATGAGGGACTGTGTTATTACTCTGTAAGTGTGTTACAAGGTCACAGTTATCCAGATTAGGCCTTATAATTACCAGTACCATTTTCATTGCCAAGTTGATGCTTTCTTGTTTTTATTTTTTGAAAACATTTTGCAACTGTTTTGTTTTTATTCAGTGTACATGTATATACATGTACATGTGAATGTCCTGATGTGAAATGGACAAGAAATGAAATGTACAAGTACTTGCCCCAATAATTGAGTTCTTTGTTTCAATGAGTGTGTTGTCATGGTGAATGGTTAATTGCAATAAATGCTTTTTGATACCAAAACTTGTTGTGTTGTTGCTACATGTACATGAACTCACAATCTGGGTTTTATTTATAGATAAAAAAAAACCAGATGGATCTCTCTGAGTTTAGGCCACAAGTAGTCCAAATTGACCAATGAAGTCCCTAAGCATGCTCTTAAACTATTCATTTATAATAATAGTAATGGTATTTCATTTCCGGTTTTATCTGATAACAGCAAGATGCCCAGGAAGAGGAAAGGAGTTCCACAAAGAGTAGATGAAGACAAGAGACAGTGTTTGTCATGGAACATGCTAGAAGATATCAATGCTACTACAACTCAATCAGAGGAAACATTAAATCATCTACCACAAGTCAAACCTGTAATCTCATTGGCTGAAACTATTGATAACTCTAATCACCCAAGTGAAATTGACCAATCGATATGCTCCATACAAAATGTTGAGAATACTATCAGCCAATCAGAATACAACAATATCTGGGAAGCAGCAGACTACAGTATAACAGTTCACAACTCTCTAAAAGTGAAATCATGTGATTGGTCATGCAAATTAGGAACATTTACTGTTCAACTCAGTCAATATTTGGCAAATAATGATAAAGGTGAAGAGTGGACTGCTCCTGAACAATTACCAAATGATGACAAACTATCTCTCTTTATCAACAAAGGAAACAACCTTCATCATCTTATATATGATTGCTATGGCAACAATGAAAACATGAGTGGTGTTACTTCAATCAATATGTACAAGTGTTTTAAGATTGACATTAAAATACCCAAACTGCAGTACTTAGATGATTTGGAAATCTTACATCAATATGCATCAGGGAGACTACTCAGGGTGGTGAAAAATCAATATTATCATGTGACTGCTGAGATGACCTTTGACCTGTACTTACTGAAGTCAGTGCTGAGTAAACTGAAGTATCCAAGCCAACCAGGTAATCCTGGTAAACGTCAATACAGTTGTCTGCAGGGATTGATGCAATGGTTCTATGGAATCCCTATTTATGGTGAGTAATGATGGAAAGCTATTTTTTTTTGTTCAGTGTAAATAGTTCCTCTCAAAAGTTACTGATAGTTATACATGTAGTATCATACAGTTCCAAGTCAGTTTACCAAGTCAGTTTACTTGATTTAACAGAAGACAAGGGTGACTCATTTGTCTGAGGTGAATTAATAACCCTGTCCTCGACTGATATGGTCCTTAATCCATGTCAAAGCCACTTTCTTGTCCACACTTAAATTTCAAAGATAGATTTGATTCGCATTAGTATACCTACATGTAACATGCCACAATGCAAAAACACAGAAGAAAAAGTCTTCAAAATCATATTAAACCCTACAATTATTGCAGTTACTCAAGCCCAAATATCATGTTACTTTACGTGATAAAACGTAACATTGCAACTTCATACATAAATAACAATTAACAGCCCATAATTAGGATTAAAAGATTATCGCTACAGCAAATAAGTGACATCATCACAGCTGTGTTTCTAGTCTGTATTTTTAATGGTCTGAGATTCATGCTACAGACATGATAAAAAGTCTTGTTTGGGTCATGAAGTGTGATTTTGGGTTGAAAAGCTTAATAAACTCAAAAACTACTAGGCAGATTGGTCTGAAATTTGATGGGAACATTCTTAGGGGCATTTAGATTGAGAAGTGTTCAGGACATAATGATCCCATCTGTGATTTGCAAATTAGGGTTAAAAATGTGTCTTTTTGGTCAAAAATCTTTAATTCCAAAACTACTGAGCAGATTGGGCTAAAATTTAATGGGGATGTATCTGGGGGTATATAGATGTAGAAGTATTAAGCATATAATGATCTCATCAGTGATATGCAAATAAGGTGCAACAATGTGAATTTTGGTCAAAAACTTAATATATCTCAAAAATTACTAGGTCAAAGAGACTGAAACTTGGTGAGATGTTTTTAGAAAAGTTATTCTGCAGATTTTCTTCTGAACATTTTCACACAATTGGCCCTAGCAACTATGACCACACCCTTAGCAACAACCAAATGGCAGTATATTTTGGTCAAATAACATCATCATCTGGTAAGCAAGTGAGTAAACATTCAACAAATGTGTATAAACTTCCGAAGCAACCATGACCATGCCCATAGCAACAGCCAAATGGTGGTGGTGTATTTCACAAAGATAACAGGCATTCTTTGACAAGTGTGTAAACATTCAAAAAGTGTATGCAAATGTCCCTGGCAACAAGAACACGCCCATAGCATTATATGTATTGAAAAGATAATGGAGATTAATAGACAAATGAATAAACATTCAATAAATTCATGTAAATGTGCCTAGCAACAAGCCCACACCCATAGCAACAGCCAAATGGTCACATACATGTATATTGCAAAGATAACATTAAGGATTCATAGACAAGTGAACGAACATTCAAAAAATGTATGCAAATATGTCTAACAACATGACCACACCCATAGCAACAGCCAGTCCCTCTGTTTAAAAATGATTACAATAGTTTTGACTATAATGGTCCTCATGGGTAAGTCATGGTGAGTCAACAGAGAGATCAATTTGGATGAGATGTCCCTATAAGTCTGACCTCTACATGGACATGATTGAGCTGTGGGATGAAAGAGAATGGTTGACAAATAAAAAAAAATAGATTTCAAGAGCAACTTTGCATTACCAAAAATTGGCCATGATGAAAATTTTGGCCCACACTTTGCCAAATCTGGAGTGCCCTCTTGAGATGCAAAGTGGCTAGTACTTTTAATAACCACAATATACATGTAGTATGGTATAGTGTCAACCACACTACAATAAGTGGTCACATATAACATCACAGCAAGTATGTTTTATTTTCTCAGACAACCACAACAGAGAGTTAGAAACAGGCAGAAAGGAACCCCTTCAAGATATCAATGCTCTATTTGATACTGTTCGAGATTGTCATGAGAATGAAGATAGAATATCAAGTGTGAATCCACAGCATATCAGTCTCCTGCCACAACTCAGGCCTTACCAGTGTCATGGGGTGCGCTGGATGCTGGAAAGAGAGAATTATGGGAAAAAGAAGGAGTCTGTGGAAGAACAAGGTAGGAAAACCAAACAATAACAGGTTTGTTAGTCCCCGCGGACGAAGTCCGGAACGGGGACTTACGGATTGGGTTCCGTCTGTCCGTGTGTCCGTGCGTCTGTCCGTCCGTCCGTCCGCAGTCATTTCTTGGAGATGCCTGGACCGATTTTTTTCAAACTTGGTACAGGGGCAACATGCTATGGCATACATATGCACGTCAGTTTGTTTTATGATACGATCCAATATGGCCGCCTAGCAGCCATTTTGTTTGCGAATTTTCCCTGTCTAAAGCCATAACTCAGACATATTCATTGTTATCATGATACGATCCAATATGGCTGCCTAGCAGCCATTTTGTTTGCGAATTTTCCATGTCCAAAGCCATAACTCAGACATGCTTGAACAGATCTCATTCAAAGTTGGTATTAGGACAGTGTTCTATGACATACATGTGCATATCCATTTTCATCGTGACATGATCCAATATGGCTGCCTAGCAGCCATTTTGTTTGCGAATTTTCCATGTCCAAAGCCATAACTCAGACATGCTTGAACAGATCTCATTCAAAGTTGGTATTAGGACAGTGTTCTATGACATACATGTGCATATTCATTGTTGTCGTGATACGATCCAATATGGCCGCCTGGCAGCCATTTTGTTTGCGAATTTTCCCTGTCTAAAGCCATAACTCAGACATGCTTTAACAGATCTCATTCAAAGTTGGTATTAGGACAGTGTTCTATGACATACATGTGCATATTCATTGTTATCATGATACGATCCAATATGGCTGCCTAGCAGCCATTTTGTTTGCAAATTTTCCATGTCCAAAGCCATAACTCGGACATGCTTAAACAGATCTCATTCAAAGTTGGTATTAGGACAGTGTTCTATGACATACATGTGCATATCCATTTTCATCGTGACATGATCCAATATGGCTGCCTGGCAGCCATTTTGTTTGTGAATTTTCCATGTCCAAAGCCATAACTCAGACATGCTGAACAGATCTCATTCAAAGTTGGTATTAGGACAGTGTTCTATGACATACATGTGCATATTCATTGTTATCATGATACGATCCAATATGGCTGCCTAGCAGCCATTTTGTTTGCAAATTTTCCATGTCCAAAGCCATAACTCGGACATGCTTAAACAGATCTCATTCAAAGTTGGTATTAGGACAATGTTCTATAACATACATGTGCATATCCATTTTCGTTGTGATACGATCCAATATGGCTGCCTGGCAGCCATTTTATTTGCAAGTTTTCCATGTCCAAAGCCATAACTCGGACATGCTTGAACAGATCTCATTCAAAGTTGGTATTAGGACAGTGTTCTATGACATACATGTGCATATCCATTTTCGTTGTGATACGATCCAATATGGCTGCCTGGCAGCCATTTTATTTGCAAATTTTCCATGTCCAAAGCCATAACTCGGACATGCTTGAACAGATCTCATTCAAAGTTGGTATTAGGACAGTGTTCTATGACATACATGTGCATATCCATTTTCGTTGTGATACGATCCAATATGGCTGCCTGGCAGCCATTTTATTTGCAAATTTTCCATGTCCAAAGCCATAACTCAAGGGATACTCTCTCTTGTGACACCTACATGTAGATTACTGTTGTATTCAAGTTACCCTCCCCCAACTACATGTAGATTACTGTTGTACTCAAGTTACCCTCCCCCAAACTACATGTAGATTACTGTTGTACTCAAGTTACCCTCCCCCCACCTACATGTAGATTACTGTTGTACTCAAGTTACCCTCCCCCCACCTACATGTAGATTACTGTTGTACTCAAGTTACCCTCCCCCCACCTACATGTAGATTACTGTTGTACTCAAGTTACCCTCCCCCCACCTACATGTAGATTACTGTTGTACTCAAGTTACCCTCCCCCCACCTACATGTAGATTACTGTTGTACTCAAGTTACCCTCCTCCCAACTACATGTAGATTACTGTTGTACTCAAGTTACTCTCCCCCCAACTACATGTAGATTACTGTTGTACTCAAGTTACCCTCCCCCAACTACATGTAGATTACTGTTGTACTCAAGTTACCCTCCCCCCACCTACATGTAGATTACTGTTGTACTCAAGTTACCCTCCCCCAACTACATGTAGATTACTGTTGTACTCAAGTTACCCTCCCCCACCTACATGTAGATTACTGTTGTACTCAAGTTACCCTCCCCCACCTACATGTAGATTACTGTTGTACTCAAGTTACCCTCCCCCACCTACATGTAGATTACTGTTGTACTCAAGTTACCCTCCCCCCACCTACATGTAGATTACTGTTCTACTCAAGTTACCCTCCCCCCATCTACATGTAGATTACTGTTGTACTCAAGTTACCCCCCCCCCACCTACATGTAGATTACTGTTGTACTCAAGTTACCCTCCCCCACCTACATGTAGATTACTGTTGTACTCAAGTTACCCTCCCCCATCTACATGTAGATTACTGTTGTACTCAAGTTACCCTCCCCCCACCTACATGTAGATTACTGTTGTACTCAAGTTACCCTCCCCTACCTACATGTAGATTACTGTTGTACTCAAGTTACCCTCCCACCCACCTACATGTAGATTACTGTTGTACTCAAGTTACCCTCCCCTACCTACATGTAGATTACTGTTGTACTCAAGTTACCCTCCCCTACCTACATGTAGATTACTGTTGTACTCAAGTTACCCTCCCCCCATCTACATGTAGATTTATACTGTTGTACTCAAGTCCCCCCCATCTACATGTAGATTTATACTGTTGTACTCAAGCCCCCCCCCACCCACCCACCCACCCACCCACCCACCCACCCACCCACCTACATGTAGATTACTGTTGTACTCAAGCATAATCATGTATACAGTGGTGTTCATACCTGTATTAGAGTGGTAATGTGGTGTGTTCATACCTGTACTAGAGTGGTAATGTAATGTGTTCATACCTGTACTAGAGTGGTAATGTAATGTGTTCATACCTGTACTAGAGTGGTAATGTAATGTGTATGGCTGCTTTTAACAATGAGGTTTAACATTTTGTATTTTCCAGAGGTACAACTACAAGTCCATTCTTTGTGGAAAGAAATAACAAGTGAAGACAATAAAGTATTTTACTTCAATATTTACAATGGAGAGTAAGTCAAATTTATTTACAATGGAGAGTAAGTCATTTATTTACAATGGAGAGTAAGTCACATTTATTTGTTGAATCTACTGAAGTAGTAAACCTAGATACCGTAAACCTAGATACCGTACACCTAGATACCATAAACGTAGATACCATAAACCTAGATACTGTAAACCTAGATACTGTAAACCTAGATACTGTAAACCTAGATACTGTAAACCTAGATACCATAAACGTAGATACCATAAACGTAGATACTGTAAACCTAGATACCGTACACCTAGATACCATAAACCAAGATACCATAAACGTAGATACTGTAAACCTAGATACTGTAAACCTAGATACCGTACACCTAGATACTGTAAACCTAGATACCGTAAACCTAGATACCGTAAACCAAGATACCATAAACGTAGATACTGTAAACGTAGATACTGTAAACCTAGATACTGTAAACCTAGATACTGTAAACCTAGATACCGTACACCTAGATACCGTAAACCAAGATACCATAAACGTAGATACTGTAAATCTAGATACTGTAAACCTAGATACCATAAACCAAGATACCATAAACCTAGATACCGTAATCGTAGATACTGTAAACCTAGATACTATAAACTTAGATACCGTAAACCTAGATACTGTAAACGTAGATGCTGTAAACCTAGATACTGTAAACCTAGATACTGTAAACGTAGATACTGTAAACCTAGATACTGTAAACCTAGATACTGTAAATGTAGATACTGTAAACCTAGATACTGTAAATCTAGATACCGTAAATCTAGATACCGTAAACCTAGATACCGTAAACCTAGATACTGTAAATCTAGATACTGTAAACCTAGATACTGTAAATCTAGATACTGTAAATCTAGATACCGTAAACCTAGATACTGTAAACCTAGATACTGTAAACGTAGATACTGTAAACCTAGATACTGTAAACCTAGATACTGTAAATGTAGATACTGTAAACCTAGATACTGTAAACCTAGATACTGTAAACCTAGATACTGTAAACCTAGATACTGTAAACCTAGATACCATAAACCTAAATACCATAAATCTAGATGCTGTAAACCTAGATACTGTAAACCTAGATACTGTTAACCTAGGTACTGTTAACCTAGATACTGTAAACCTAGATACTGTAAACCTAGATACTGTAAACCTAGATACCGTAAACCTAGATACTATAAACCTAGATACTGTAAACCTAGATACTGTAAACTTAGATACTGTAAACCTAGATACTGTAAACTTAGATACTGTAAACCTAGATACTGTAAACCTAGATACCGTAAACCTAGATACTATAAACCTAGATACCATAAACCTAGAGACTGTAAACCTAGATACTGTAAACCTAGATACTGTAAACATAGATACCATAAACCTAGATACTGTAAATGTAGATACTGTAAACCTAGATACTGTAAACTTAGATACTGTAAACCTAGATACCGTAAATGTAGATACTGTAAACCTAGATACTGTAAATGTAGATACTGTAAACCTAGATACTGTAAACTTAGATACTGTAAACCTAGATACCGTAAATGTAGATACTGTAAACCTAGATACTGTAAATGTAGATACTGTAAACCTAGATACTGTAAATGTAGATACTGTAAATCTAGATACCGTAAATCTAGATACCGTAAACCTAGATACCGTAAACCTAGATACTGTAAATCTAGATACTGTAAACCTAGGTACTGTTAACCTAGATACTGTAAACCTTGATACTGTAAATCTAGATACTGTAAACCTAGATACTGTAAACCTAGATGCTGTAAACCTAGATACCGTAAACCTAGATACTGTAAACCTAGATACTGTAAACCTAGATACCATAAACCTAGATACCATAAACCTAGATACTGTAAACCTAGATACTGTAAACCTAGATACCATAAACCTAGATACTGTAAACCTAGATACCATAAACCTAGATACTGTAAATCTAGATACTGTAAACCTAGATACCATAAACCTAGATACCATAAACCTAGATACTGTAAACCTAGATACCATAAACCTAGATACTGTAAACCTAGATACCATAAACCTAGATACCATAAACCTAGATACCATAAACCTAGATACCATAAACCTAGATACTGTAAACCTAGATACCATAAACCTAGATACCATAAACCTAGAGACTGTAAACCTAGATACTGTAAACCTAGATACCATAAACCTAGATACTGTAAATCTAGATACTGTAAACCTAGATACCGTAAACCTAGATACTGTAAACCTATATACTGTAAACCTAGGTACTGTTAACCTAGATACTGTAAACCTAGATACTGTAAACCTAGATACCATAAACCTAGATACCATAAACCTAGATACTGTAAACCTAGATACTGTAAACCTAGATACCATAAACCTAGATACTGTAAACCTAGATACTGTAAACCTAGATACTGTAAACCTAGATACTGTAAACCTAGATACTGTAAACCTAGGTACTGTTAACCTAGATACTGTAAACCTAGATACTGTAAATGTAGATACTGTAAACCTAGAAGGCATTTTAGTCTTTATTTATTTTTGACTAATTACCAGACTGGTACATTGTGTTCTTGTACAAGAAGGCATTTTAGTCACTATTTATTTTGAAGTCTTTGTTTTCCAGGAAAATAAGCAAATATAAGCCTTTACTGAGAATTTCCAGGTTTACAGTATTTTACTGTGTCTTCAAATTTACATTGTACATCTAATAATACTTGGCTAAAAGTTACAAAGCTGTTAGAATGAAAACATACATACATTATATACAGTCACCACCCACCCAATGCTACATGGCTAAAAGTTACAAGCTGTTAGAATGAAAACATGCATACATTATACAGTCACCACCCACCCAATGCTACATGGCTAAAAGTTACATAACTGTTAGAATGAAAACATACATAGATTATACAGTCACCATCCACCCAATGCTACATGGCTAAAAGTTACATAGCTGTTAGAATGAAAACATACATAGATTATACAGTCACCATCCACCCAATGCTACATGGCTAAAAGTTAAACTTACTCTCCCTGTTAATTGTGTTCCCCCCAATACACCAACCTTCATCTCAAATGAAAGGTATTGTGAGTGCTTTACACAGTTTGAGTTGAACTGTCAAGTCAATATTGCTGGATACATGTACATGTTTCTATTTGATAATTAATGTCTTACAGAATTGTGCTGGAGAAGCCAACTCAGGTTGTACAGCACCCAGGTGGTATTTTGGCTGATGAAATGGGTTTAGGTAAAACTGTGGAAGTGTTGGCATGTATGTTATTGCATCCAAGAACTGATTTATCTGATAATAATCACAAACAGGTAAGATACATTGTTTAGAAAATGAGATAAATGTTATAGTTTGTGTCCCCCCACTATGGAATACTTTAATGGGTTTTGTCTGCATACTATAATGTCCAAAGCCATAACTCAGACACGCTTGAACAGATCTCATTCAAAGTTGGTATTAGGGCAGTGTTCTATGACATGTGCTTATCCATTTTCGTCGTGATATGATCCAATATGGCTGCCTGACAGCCATTTTGTTTGCAAATTTTCCATGTCCAAAGCCATAATTCAGACATGTTTGAACAGGTAAGTTATTGTGTACAATATTATGAGGCAGTAAGTTATTGTGCACAATATAATGAGGCAGGAAGTTAGTGTGTACAATATTACAAGGCAGTAAGTTGTTGTACCTGACAAAATATTTTGATATAAAATCCAAAATATAGTGTAGTACATAAACTATTAAAATGTGTTATGTTAATTTATAGTTTTGTCATGTTTCTGTTTTTACAGATTGAAAAAAATGAAAAGAATTATTATAAAAATGATGTTGATGAAATAGATACCAAGGTATCACCAGGTGATGGGAATCAACCAGGAGGAATTGATGTTACCATGCCAACAGATGTAGACTTGTCTAAAAATGATAAAGATCATACCGATATACAGGGACAGTCTTCAACTTGTCAGTCTTTCAAAAATGTCTTTCAAACTTTCAGGGTGGGTGAGATGGAATGCAATAATGAAAATGAGAAAAGTGGCATCATTTCTCTTGATAACAAATTTACAGAGCAACAAAGTAGCAATAACACAACTCATGAAATGGATTGTGATTCAGGGAAGCAAAGAGGTGGACTGGGAAAGATACCTGAAATGGGTTGTGATTCAGGGAAGCAAAGAGGTGGACTGGAAAAGATACCTGAAATGGATTGTGATTCAGGGAAGCAAAGAGGTGGACTGGAAAAGATACCTGAAATGGATTGTGATTCAGGGAAGCAAAGAGGTGGACTGGGAAAGATACCTGAAATGGATTGTGATTCAGGGAAGCAAAGAGGTGGACTGGAAAAGATACCTGAAATGGATTGTGATTCAGGGAAGCAAAGAGGTGGACTGGGAAAGATATCTGAAATGGATTGTGATTCAGGGAAGCAAAGAGGTGGACTGGGAAAGATACCTGAAATGGATTGTGATTCAGGGAAGCAAAGAGGTGGACTGGAAAAGATACCTGAAATGGATTGTGATTCAGGGAAGCAAAGAGGTGGACTGGAAAAGATATCTGAACTTGCAACAAAACAGAAGAGTTATGAGAATGACGGTTTTGTACCCATAAATGAAACTGAAAGCAAGCTTAGGGGTGAGCCTGCAAAGGAGATGGATGTTGCTATGGAGAATGATTTTCAAAGCTGTGAAAGTTCAAGAGTTACACACAGCACTGATATCTTTGTCACTAGGTCTAAATATCAACCATGTGTATATAGTTGCAACAAGGAACAAAACATTCTGCAAAGAGAAACTCAGGAAGTTTTTATGTGTGCACAGAAAGAAGATGTGTGTAAAGAAACTGGGGAAATAAATACTGATGGTTCAGGTACTCCTCTTACTAATGTGAAGTCTATAAATAACTCTACAGAGGAGTTGGCAGATGGGAGAAAAACAAATGAAGATGTATGTAGCCAGACATCAAAACAGAATGAAGATAGACTACATAGAGATGAAACTGTCCATTGTGAAGACCATAGTCAATCTGATGCAGTGGCAAATTATATGAAGGAAGAAGTTTCTGAAGTTAAAGTGCAATCTGATGAAATGATAGAAAAAAGTAAGAAGTATGAGAACAGCCAGAACTGCAATGACAAACATGCACACACCATTGCTGAAAACAACCAGAACTGCAATGACAAACATGCAGATACCATTGCTGAAAACAACCAGAACTTCAATGATAAACATGGAGATACCATTGCTGAAAACAACCAGAACGTTGATGACAAACATGCTGACAGCACTGCAAAGAACACCCTGAATTCTGATGGGTGGCAGAAGGTTGACGAAGAGGCATTCCTCATGGAAACAAGTGATGGCACAACTAAATCTACAGACTTTGAACACAACCAGCAGAAACAGACCAAAAAGAAAGTTCCATACTGGTCCCGGTTTAAGGCCAAGAAAAAAGTTCAGTTTCAGTGTATTTGTGGAATAAAGGAAGCAGACGAGAAGAAAGACAAAAAACTGAGGGTTAAATGTTCGCAATGTGGTTTATGGCAACATGCAGAGTGTGTCAACTATGACTTTGAACATGCTGACCATATTGAATATCATTGTCCACACTGCTTGGTTGCTATGGTAACTATTTGATTTTAACATTGACTATATTACAATTATAGTATTATATTGGTTAGAATTACTACATGTACATTTGTAAAATCCAATGATGCTGTTTGCTCAACCTGATGTGTATTACTAGTGTACAAAATAACCAGGTGACTTCTATTAGGACTAGCAGTTATAGAGTTATGACTCGGTGACTTGTAGAGTTATGACCAGGTGACTTGGAGAGTTATGACTAGGTGACTTGTAGAGTTATGACCAGGTGACTTGTAGAGTTATGACCAGGTGACTTGTAGAGTTATGACCAGGTAACTTGTAGAGTTATGACAAGGTGACTTGTAGAGTTATGACCAGGTGACTTGTAGAGTTATGACCAGGTGACTTGTAGAGTTATGACCAGGTAACTTGTAGAGTTATGACCAGGTGACTTGTAGAGTTATGACCAGGTGACTTGTAGAGTTATGATCAGGTGACTTGTAGCGTTATGACCAGGTGACTTGTAGAGTTATGACCAGGTGACTTGTAGCGTTATGACCAGGTGACTTGTAGCGTTATGATCAGGTGACTTGTAGCGTTATGACCAGGTGACTTGTAGAGTTATGACCAGGTGACTTGTAGCGTTATGATCAGGTGACTTGTAGAGTTATGACCAGGTGACTTGTAGCGTTATGATCAGGTGACTTGTAGCGTTATGACCAGGTAACTTGTAGAGTTATGACCAGGTGACTTGTAGAGTTATGACCAGGTGACTTGTAGAGTTATGACCAGGTGACTTGTAGCGTTATGACCAGGTGACTTGTAGCGTTATGACCAGGTGACTTGTAGAGTTACGACCAGGTGACTTGTAGAGTTATGACCAGGTGACTTGTAGAGTTATGACCAGGTGACTTGTAGAGTTATGACCAGGTGTCTTGTAGAGTTATGACCAGGTGACTTGTAGAGTTATGACCAGGTAACTTGTAGAGTTATGACCAGGTAACTTGTAGAGTTATGACCAGGTGTCTTGTAGAGTTACGACCAGGTGACTTGTAGAGTTACGACCAGGTGACTTGTAGCGTTATGACCAGGTGACTTGTAGAGTTATGACCAGGTGACTTGGAGAGTTATGACCAGGTGACTTGTAGAGTTACGACCAGGTGACTTGTAGAGTTACGACCAGGTGACTTGTAGAGTTATGACCAGGTGACTTGTAGAGTTATGACCAGGTGACTTGTAGAGTTACGACCAGGTGACTTGTAGAGTTATGACTAGGTGACTTGTAGAGTTACGACCAGGTGACTTGTAGCGTTATGACCAGGTGACTTGTAGAGTTATGACTAGGTGACTTGTAGAGTTATGACCAGGTGACTTGTAGAGTTATGACCAGGTGACTTGTAGAGTTACGACCAGGTAACTTGTAGAGTTATGACAAGGTGACTTGTAGAGTTATGACCAGGTGACTTGTAGAGTTATGACCAGGTGACTTGTAGAGTTATGACTAGGTGACTTGTAGAGTTATGACCAGGTGACTTGTAGAGTTATGACCAGGTAACTTGTAGAGTTATGACCAGGTGACTTGTAGAGTTATGACCAGGTGACTTGTAGAGTTATGACTAGGTGACTTGTAGAGTTATGACCAGGTGACTTGTAGCGTTATGACCAGGTGACTTGTAGAGTTATGACTAGGTGACTTGTAGAGTTATGACCAGGTGACTTGTAGAGTTATGACCAGGTGACTTGTAGAGTTATGACCAGGTGACTTGTAGAGTTATGACCAGGTGACTTGGAGAGTTATGACCAGGTGACTTGTAGAGTTATGACCAGGTGACTTGTAGAGTTATGACCAGGTGACTTGTAGAGTTATGACCAGGTGACTTGTAGAGTTATGACCAGGTGACTTGGAGAGTTATGACCAGGTGACTTGTAGAGTTATGATCAGGTGACTTTTATCAAACATATTACACTTGTCATAAGACTAAGAACTAGAAAAGTCCTGTCTCTAGTATCAAAATGTATCAAATTTAATTTGATTGCTTTTGGAAATGACTACAACATTGTTTAATACTGTAACAATTGTCACTGAAAAGTGATTTTTTTCATGGAACTTATATCATTGAGTTATGAAGGAAAGAAAAACACCAGAGTAAAGTAGTGAAAAATGAATTCCAAATGAAAATGATGTTTGACAGAGTTGAGATAATAGATTGGTAATATTGCATTGAATTGTGAAAGTCATATTTCTATTTACCATGTTGTTGTCTTGATTTTTAGGCTAAAAATTGTTCTCATTCATATTTTAGCCTCCACTTCCATCGTGTGCAACTTTGATAATTTCACCTTCATCTATAAGTCATCAGTGGGTAGATGAAATCAACAGACATATCAAGACAGCTACCCTTAAAGTTTTGGTAAGTATATTGATTTATAGTAGGTAGATGAAATCAACAGACATATCAAGACAGCTACCCTCAACAACTTGTAACATTGTCATATCTGATTTGAATCAATTTGAAATGATAACAACTTGTTACATTGTCATATCTGATTTGAATCAATTTGAAATGATAGCAACATGTTACATTGTCATATCTGATTTGAATCAATTTGAAATGATAGCAACATGTTACATTGTCATATCTGATTTGAAATGATAACAACATGTTACATTGTCATATCTGATTTGAATCAATTTGAAATGATAGCAACATGTTACATTGTCATATCTGATTTGAAATGATAACAACATGTTACATTGTCATATCTGATTTGAATCAATTTGAAATGATAGCAACATGTTACATTGTCATATCTGATTTGAATCAATTTGAAATGATAGCAACATGTTACATTGTCATATCTGATTTGAAATGATAGCAACATGTTACATTGTCATATCTGATTTGAAATGATAACATGTAACATTGTCATATCTGATTTGAAATGATAACTTGTAACATTGTCATATCTGATTTGAAATGATAACTTGTAACATTGTCATATCTGATTTGAAATGATAACTTGTAACATTGTCATATCTGATTTGAAATGATAACAACATGTTACATTGTCATATCTGATTTGAAATGATAACATGTAACATTGTCATATCTGATTTGAAATGATAACTTGTAACATTGTCATATCTGATTTGAAATGATAACTTGTAACATTGTCATATCTGATTTGAAATGATAACTTGTAACATTGTCATATCTGATTTGAAATGATAACAACATGTTACATTGTCATATCTGATTTGAAATGATAACAACATATTACATTGTCATATCTGATTTGAAATGATAGCAACATGTTACATTGTCATATCTGATTTGTAATGATAACAACTTGTAACATTGTCATATCTGATTTGAATTGTAACATTTTCTCTAAAGGTATACCAAGGTGTCAAGAAGCATGGATTTATACAGCCTCACAGCCTGGCTAGTCATGATATCGTCATAACAACATATGAAACGCTGAGAAATGAAATTAATTATGTTGATTTACCTCACAGTAACAGTAAGTTGTCTCTTTACTGAATTGCTAACTGTACATTGTATGTTGTCATAAGTTATCTATTTTTACTTAAAGTCACTGTATGGATGAAGATTGGGTATTTATTATGGACTTTGAATTTATAAACAATTTTATCATGGCTTCCTATTTCTGAAATAACAGATGCAAGTCCTTGTTTGTAACTCAATACATTACAACAAATTAATAAACATGTAAACTGTTTCCTATTGTACGTACAATAACAAACCTTTTGCATATATTTCAGCAATTTATTGAGTTTCAAAGAAGGACTTGATCTATTTTATTTCACATTGATATTTCAAGAAGGAAGCCATGAAAAAATTATTTTATGAATTAAAGATTTACTTTTAAGGTGTCTAGAAACTGTTAATACTAGTTTCAAACATCTCACTGGCTAAAGTCTACAACTCAAACAGCCAATACAATAATTTAAAAGTGTTGTCTTTAGTATGAATGTATGCAGTATAGTTTACAACTGATGATGGCACAGTGTCACATAAGCTCAATGAACAAACTTTGTTCATTTTATAGAGGGTTCAATTGCTGAATTCACTTTTGTACTTCTAACCAAATTTTGAAAATTCTTGCACCTTCAATGATAGCAGGTTCACTATTTACCACTGAGATGTTGATTAAAATTTAGTGCTAATACATTTGTACAGTGCTTAGTTCTGGTTGGTGTTTACATTGTATCAATGGTAGTGATGTGACCTGTACAATTTTCACTAAGTCTGATTTACATCATCTATTGTAGTGATGTGACCTGTACAATTTTCACTAAGTCTGATTTACATCATCTAGAAATGTATCAATGGTAGTGATGTGACCTATACAATTTTCACTAAGTCTGATTTACATCATCTATTGTAGTGATGTGACCTGTACAATTTTCACTAAGTCTGATTTACATCATCTATTGTAGTGATGTGACCTGTACAATTTTCACTAAGTCTGATTTACATCATCTATTGTAGTGATGTGACCTGTACAATTTTCACTAAGTCTGATTTACATCATCTATTGTAGTGATGTGACCTGTACAATTTTCACTAAGTCTGATTTACATCATCTAGAAATGTATCAATGGTAGTGGTGTGACCTGTACAATTTTCACTAAGTCTGATTTACATCATCTATTGTAGTGATGTGACCTGTACAATTTTCACTAAGTCTGATTTACATCATCTATTGTAGTGATGTGACCTGTACAATTTTCACTAAGTCTGATTTACATCATCTATTGTAGTGATGTGACCTGTACAATTTTCACTAAGTCTGATTTACATCATCTAGAAATGTATCAATGGTAGTGATGTGACCTGTACAATTTTCACTAAGTCTGATTTACATCATCTATTGTAGTGATGTGACCTGTACAATTTTCACTAAGTCTGATTTACATCATCTATTGTAGTGATGTGACCTGTACAATTTTCACTAAGTCTGATTTACATCATCTATTGTAGTGATGTGACCTGTACAATTTTCACTAAGTCTGATTTACATCATCTAGAAATGTGTCAATGTCACGGAGCTGTTTCTCTTATGATGGATAATGTTGTAAAAATGAAAATGAAGTTTTATATCTGTGTGGTTTTCTTTGTTAACTTTTCATTTTGATGAATTCTGTTTGAGGGTTATTAATCCTGTGGTATTGTTATTGTATCTGCAGGTGATGAGGGTCGTCGTTTTCGTCATGCAAAGCGATACATGGCTGTGCCAAGTTCTATTACTGCAGTGCAATGGTGGAGAGTGTGTCTAGATGAAGCACAGATGGTGGAATGTGCTACTACTAAGGTACTCTTGTAAAATAGTTTTATGAAGGACTTTGCATAACATGACAGATCATATCAGTGTTTCAATGTGTAGTATATGTGGTATGTGTGGTACACGTATGTGTAATATATGTATAGTATGTATGGTATGTGTAATATGTTTAGTATGTGTGGTATGTGTAGTATGTGTATGTGTAGTATGTGTGGTATGTGTGGTACACATATGTGTAATATGTATAGTATGTATGGTATGTGTAATATGTGTAGTATGTGTGGTATGTGTATTAGTGTAAAATGTGTAATGTGTGTAGTATGTGTGGTATGTGTAGTATGTGTGGTATGTGTAGTACATTATGTATGTGTAGTGGGTGTATGTGGTATGTAATTTTTGTCATAGAAAATTGTATAATGTATTGTTTATCATTGTTAAGTTTATGCATTTTGAATTGTGTTTGACCTTTGACCACAGGCCGCTGAGATGGCATTGAGGCTTAGTGCAGTGAATAGATGGTGTGTGACTGGTACACCAATTCAGAAGGGAATGGAAGGTAAAATACCTAGTTACCTTTAGACATAAACTTATGTACATGTTCTGTTCTTATAATAATACATTAGTGAAAATGAACCAACAAACACACCAAAGTTACATGCAGGATTTCCCTTGAGTATATAAGTATCAACTACTCATACATGTACATAGTGAGCATTGCAATGATATAAATTATCATATACCTATGCCCAGATCAATTGTTCTTGATGACGTTTAATGGGAAATATCATTTCTGATATGGGACATTAAACGTCGTGATATTCACGTTAAACGTTTTCAGAAAACACCTCTCTGATTGGACAAAACACGTCAATTCAGAACATAAACAAAAAAAAACCTAAAAGGTGGCCGATCTTCGACGTTAAAGTTAGTTATATTTTGTATTGCCACAACACTGAGAAATTTTCAAAAGGAAATTTTAATGAAAATATTCATATCCAAATGATACTATTTATGATTGTAAATTTATAACAACACTGTACAGGTACGTACATTTTGCAATGGTATCGTGGGCGTGACTGTGAGTGAAGGCCATCCACTGTGTACGCTACCAATACCACACTATCGTACTGCAGTAGTTACGCTTGCAGTGAAGCATCTAGTTTTATATTAACATATGAAATTTACGGAGACTGCATCGTTTCATCGCACTTTATTCTTCATCGCACATCAAAAAATGGTGTCTGACGGATATGCAAATTTATACATAATCACGTGACCTGTTGCGAGGTCAAGCTTACATACACACAGTCACTAGTGTTGTGTGGTTTCTCACCCAAATCTATTGATTATAACTTTGTGATGTACATGTAATATCAAATTTAGTTTGTAAAATTTGTCTGAATGCGACTTTTGTTCATTTGTCATTTTAATCATATTTGCTCGGGATGTTCTGACCTCTGAGCTCGACTAAAAATTGAAAGTAACTTCACTTGCCCCCTGCTGTACATCGATATCGATGATAATCTACATGATTTTAAAATAGAATAAAATGTATTAAATAAAAATAAAATTACCGCTATGTATCAGATTCATGCCACCCAACAATATATGTAACTTTATGTGTGCATTTACATTATGAAAGCACACAATTAGTACAATTACTTGATCGTAGCGTAGGATTGGCACGAACACTCAAAACAGTTGAGAGAAAAAATAGTTTGGAAGAACAGGGGTGATATTGGTTTTTGATCTGCCCTGTTTGACGTCACACTGGTGGAGATTTGCACGTATTTATGTGATAATGGGTTATAATAACCTCATATTACTGCTAGAATCAAAGAAGTTATCCAAACATATCAATTACACAAATATTTTATTTGAGAAAGTTGAAGCCCATAAAACCCAAGAAATAATCCAAATAATAAGGCATGGAAACATGTGTCTTAGAGATGCTCGGAGGCATGTGACTTTGTACTTAATACATGTAACATGTGTCTTAGAGATGCTCGGAGGCATGTGACATATCAATAATATCAAATTATTACAAGTCATATAGAGATTACTTGCACCGTATGCTTACTTAGTGGTATTGCAGTACAATACCAACATTACTGCATGCCTGTATACAAATGATATGCAAATGAGGACACAGTCATTTGTTGTACACCAAAGTATGTGATAGCTCTTTGTGGAAATTTGCTCTTTCAGATTAACATATGTAATAATAACAGAACCCACTCTGCATGAGTTCCAATGTGGGTACTCAGGGGTATTTGTACCTGTGTTTGCAGTGTTTTATGTTGCACTTTCACTGTCTATGCTTGTGAAAGTATGGGGTGCAGAGAACACTGTAAGCATTCATACAAATACCCAAAATATGCCACACTTGCACTGTTGCATCCTGGGGGTTATGTCATATGATTTCATACAGCAGATTTTGTGATGTATTTAACCATTTTGTTATTTTCTAGATTTGTATGGTCTATTTTTATTTCTTGGTGTTGATCCATATTGGGTGAAATACTGGTGGAATCGGTTGCTATACCAACCATATTTAAATGGCAATCCTAGACCAGTTAATGAAGCCGTTGCTAAGGTCTTATGGAGAACAGCTAAGAAAGACGTCTTAGATCAGGTAATATGAGTTCTCTACCCTCCTCTTACCACCCCTCCCATACCCTGATTTCAGGTAATGTGTGTTCTCTACCTCCTCTTACCACCCCTCCCATACCCTGATTTCAGGTAATGTGAGTTACCACCCCTCCCATACTCATATGTTTTTAGTATTTGATTTCAATATAAAGTTGAAAACACAGAAAAAAAGTCATTGTATTCAGCTCAGGGTAGCTATACAGAGAAAAGACACCAAAATATTGTATACATAATATAAAACAAGTACTGTCTACTAGGCTCTCTTCAGAGAAACTTGACCAAGCTAGATCAATGAGACTGAAAGCAAGGTTTCATGTTGAGATAGACACAATAAAGATAACACACAAACATCACTTACACAGTGTGGACCCTTTATTTAGTTAACGATATACACAGTAACAGCATGCACATTACCGGTACTATAATTACAATAGACATGAGGTATATGTTTCTTGAAGTTCAAATAAGTTCATGGTCATCAGTCAACCGAACTGATTCTATCATGCAGTTACAGTTTATATCATTACAGATAAAGTAAATACAGAGTTCACACTGTGTAAGTGATGTTTGTGTGTTATCTTTACAGTGTGTATCTCTTATGATCAGGCTAACTGATCTTGATAGTTCATTTAACAGCTTGGTCAAACTTCTTCAAACTGAATTGTAATAACAACAGAGTATGCATATACATACTATAAAACTACAACCTATAATACTATCTACTAAATTTTATTGTATCTTTGTAGATTAATATCCCAAACCAGACGGAGGTAATCCATTGGTTGAAGTTTTCACCAGTGGAAGAACATTTTTATCATCGTAAACATGAAGATTGTGCTCAAAATGCAATTAGGGTAGGTACCATAATGGTCACACACTGGGAATCTTTCTAAGGAGGAAATAGTTTGTTTTGAGAGATTTTACTGATAGTTTGTTGTATTTTTTGGAGATTAAAGTGGTCGATGCTGAGAGAGGTATACTATGAAAGTTGAATGCATTGTATACACTGATAATAAGTATTTTGTATGTGATTTGTTTATCAGGTTCTGAATAGATGGCCACAGGACCCAAACACTAAACTAAGTCAACTAGATAGGAAACTAGTACATGCTGTAAGTATTGAATGCTATAAGTTGTTTTATCCAGTCTACATGTACAATACACTGTAATATCTATAATAGATTTTCCAGTTCCAAGATGCATTGCGCAAGATGATGTCGCTTATGTTGTTACATTTAGTTTTGTTTTGTCTATACTATGTTTGAAATAACATTTTCATCAGGAAATTATGGAAACACATGGATTGGGTTCCATCTGTCCGTCCGTCCAGAGCCGTTTCTTGGAGATGCCTGGACCGATTTTTTTCAAACTTGGTACAGGGGCAACATACTATAGCATACATATGCACGTCAATTTGTTTCATGATACAATCCAATATGGCCACCTAGCAGCCATTTTGTTTGCGAATTTTCCCTGTCAAAAGCCATAACTCAGACATGCTTGAACAGATCTTATTCAAAGTTGGTATTAGGACAGTGTTCTATGACATACATGTGCATATTCATTGTTGTCGTGATGCGATCCAATATGGCTGCCTGGAAGCCATTTTGTTTGCGAATTTTCCATGTCCAAAGCCATAACTCAGACATGCTTGAACAGATGTCATTCAAAGTTGGTATTAGGACAGTGTTCTGTGACATACATGTGCATATCCATTTTCGTCGTGACACGTGGTACAAAATGGCTGCCTGGCAGCCATTTTGTTGGTGTAGTTTTCATGTCCAAAGCCATAACTCAGACATGCTTGAACAGATCCCAGATAGTTTAAGCATAGCTTGACACTGGCAGACTTAGTAAGTTGATGAGAATTCAGTTGTAACATTGCAAAGCTGGTAAATTGATAGAACTCAGTTGATTAGAAACATTGCAACGTTGTAGACTCTCTCACAGTCCTCGGAGCTTCGCATTACTAAAATTAAAGCTAAATGAGTTATTTTGTATTACCGATATCATCTTCATAACCGTACTTGAATGTCCTTGTACTGTGTGCCCTCATCGACCACATAGAGATAATCATTCATTGACGTGTGACTGCAACCCTCCGTGTTTTCGCAAAGCCCAAGCTCCAAGGACTGTGAGAGAGTCTATGCAAAGTTGGTAAGTTGATAGAATTCAGTTGTAACATTGCATAATGGCATATACATTAGTATTAGATGTATTGACTTGCAGTACAGTATACTTTTATCACATTTCAAAATATTGAGACGTTTTTATTCTATGATTGTAACAGATGATGTGGCCACTACTGAAGCTACGCCAAGCATGTTGTCATCCACAGGCAGTAAGGGGAGAGTTTCTACCACTGCATAAAAGTACCATGACAATGGAAGAACTACTCAAATCTTTGACTCAGAAAACTAAACTAGAATGCGAAGAATCTCACAGACAATTTATTTGTGCATTGAATGGATTAGCTGCCTTACATATCATCAGAGAGGAGGTTAGTAGAGTCAGGTTGTCATGGTTACTACTTTTGTTGCCGAATTTATGATTGCCATTCATGCCAAAATCAGTGTTTCAAATTGTTGACAGTTTTTGGCCAATGAAGGATGAGAGGTTTTGGTCTTAATAAGTTCATAGATTTATTCCATGTCATTTCTTTGGTAATGATTGAAAGACTAGCAGACAGACGTACAGACAAACAGGCAGAGATGTACAGATGTACAGACTGGCAGACAGACAGACAGACAGGTAGACAGAGATGTACAGATATACAGACTGGCAGACAGACAGGCAGGTAGACAGACAGACAGGTTTATTACAAGCAGATAGACATACAGACACAGACAGACATCTCTATAACCTTGCAGACAGGCAGGTAGACAGACAGACAGGTTTAAATACAGGCAGATAGACATACAGACACAGACAGACATCTCTATAACCATGCAGACAGGCAGGTAGACAGACAGACAGGTTTATTACAGGCAGATAGACATACAGACACAGACAGGCATCTCTATAACCATGCAGACAGGCAGGTAGACAGACAAACAGGTTTATTACAGGCAGATAGACATACAGACACAGACAGACATCTCTATAACCATGCAGACAGGCAGGTAGACAGACAGACAGGTTTATTACAGGCAGATAGACATACAGACACAGACAGACATCTCTATAACTATGCAGACAGGCAGGTAGACAGACAGACAGGTTTATTACAGGCAGATAGACATACAGACACAGACAGACATCTCTATAACCATGCAGACAGGCAGGTAGACAGACAGACAGGTTTATTACAGGCAGATAGACATACAGACACAGACAGACATCTCTATAACCATGCAGACAGGCAGGTAGACAGACAAACAGGTTTATTACAGGCAGATAGACATACAGACACAGACAGACATCTCTATAACCATGCAGACAGGCAGGTAGACAGACAGACAGGTTTATTACAGGCAGATAGACATACAGACACAGACAGACATCTTTATAACCATGCAGACAGGCAGGTAGACAGATAGACAGGTTTATTACAGGCAGATAAACATACAGACACAGACAGACATCTCTATAACCTTGCAGACAGGCAGGTAGACAGATAGACAGGTTTATTACAGGCAGATAAACATACAGACACAGACAGACATCTCTATAACCTTGCAGACAGGCAGGTAGACAGACAGACAGGTTTAATACAGGCAGATAGACATACAGACACAGACAGACATCTTTATAACCATGCAGACAGGCAGGTAGACAGATAGACAGGTTTATTACAGGCAGATAGACATACAGACACAGACAGACATCTCTATAATCATGCAGACAGGCAGGTAGACAGACAGACAGGTTTATTACAGGCAGATAGACATACAGACACAGACAGACATCTCTATAACCATGCAGACAGGCAGGCAGACAGACAGACAGGTTTATTACAGGCAGATAGACATACAGACACAGACAGACATCTTTATAACCATGCAGACAGGCAGGCAGACAGACAGACAGACATGCAGGCTGACATACAGGCTGACATACAGGCTGACATACAGGCTGACATACAGACAGACATACAGGCTGACATACAGGCAGTTCCTGTATTTGATAAATGTTGATTGATGTAATGAGGGTAATTTTAAGACTGAGTGGACTTTTACTAAAATTATACTAAAGATAATACACTTGATATCAATCTGCTGTTAGCAGTAATTGATAGATAGTCTTGTTTTGTTGTCTTACAGTATATAGATGCTGTAGATATGTACCGTGAGGTACTATGGTCCATAGATAATCTTGTTTTGTTGTCTTACAGTATATAGATGCTGTAGATACATACTGTGAGGTACTATGGTCCATAGATAATCTTGTTTTGTTGTCTTACAGTATGTAGATGCTGTAGATATGTACCGTGAGGTACTACGGGCCGTAGAAGAACACAGAGGACAGTTGAAGACAGATTCACTACAACGTTTACACACACTGTACAATCTTAATGAATTGCTGGAACAGAGTCATCCAGGCATTTCACCAACTCTTAGAGATGCTCAACTTGGAAAAGAGGTATTCATAGTTTACTGACTTGATTTTAATAAATGGATAACATCAAATGATCAAATGAATAACGTGTAAGAATAAGGCAATAAAACACCAAAAGTCATGAAGTATCTAGAGTTAATGAGAAATATCAACTGACATGAATTTAGATGTACAGTGTGTAATATTTAGTCAGTTCCCGTGGTTACTGCAGAGGGTGTTGCTATAATGCTGATAGACATAGCCCAAGTGCTCTATATTAGATTTGTAAAACCAACAGGCAAGTATTTACAAGTGAAGCTTGTTACAAACAGAAAGTAAATAAATGAATTGGATTAATAATACTTGGCACAGCATAGAACTACTACTTGTCTTACATTTCATGGTTTGATAAGAAAAGTTTTATGGCCTCTTTATGTGTACATGAAATGCCAGGGGAACTGGAAATTTGTTTGTGAATGTGAGCTATTGTGTAAAGAGGCCATAAAACTGTTCTTATGAAACCATGAAATATAATACAAGTCTCTGCTGTTCCAACATGCTGTTCCAAGTGTTATTTAATCCAATTAAATTATTTACTTTCCCTGATGACTCCAAAAACATTATTATCATTACTCAAACAAACTAACAAATTTTAATGTCTTTTTAATTTTCCTTTTTTGCTCTTCCACCTAGGCCAATGAAATCAAGGCCACCTATATGGCCAAAGCTGTTGCCTTGGTAACACAGACACAACAGAACCTCAGACCAATACAAATGAAAATAACAGAACTGAGAAAAAAGGTGTGCAGATTTTCTGATAATAATTCGGAGGAGTCTGGAACTCTAATGTTGTCAGTTTAGTTTTTTATCCCCTAAGTGGGCACAACCTGGAGAGGGTTATAATAATGACCCATGTCTGTTAGCCAGTCACCTACTCATGGTCAGTCATATCTCTGACACCCATGACTCACTTTCAACCAAACCTGGCATAAATTTCGAACACTTCAGAGTGCATTTACATATCTTTTACTAAAGATATTCACTTTTGATTGAGAATGATATCGTATGAATTTGTCTTGGCTAATTCTTCAGCAACATTGCCTGCTGATGCAATCTATTTACGGCCAACACAACACAAAATGTGAAACATGTGTAAAACGTTGGGTCAATATTCAAATTAGATAGTTTTCAAAGACTAATTACCAAAATATGCAAATAACTAATTAAAACTAATAGCTACATCATAAATATTTTCAGATTAGATGCGCTATGGTATCATAAATGTATGTATACAATTATATAGTATTTGAAGCTTGCACTCTGTAGATATAGTCTGATTACTGACAATCATTAATTAGCCTAATTAATCATTATCATTATTATCAGGATGTTTACCAAAATCTAATCAGTTCTTGTTGTTACTATAAGGAAGATGTGTACCAAGTTTCATTAGAATTAATGCAGTAGTTTTTGAGATATTGTGTCCACAGACAGACCGACAGACAGACAGACACACACACACGCGCGCGCACGCGTGCACACACACACACACACACACACACACACACACACACACACACACACGAACACACAGACAGACAGACAGACAGACAGACGAAAGCATATTAACAATATATACTTTCTCTTTGGAGGTAAAAATGGAAGCCATATTTGTTATTGATGGTTGAATAGTTAGTGGCATGAATCAACTGGCATATCTATTGGTTAGATTTTAAAACTGAAATACTAGTAGAATGAGTTCACAATTCATTATGTTGGAAAATGATTCAAATATCACTATCTTTCTCATCTGTACAAATCCATTCAATTGACTACTGTGATATTGTTCTAGTGCCAGAGTGGGTGTCTGTGGTGGATGGATACCATAGACTGGTCTATTCAATCATCTGAAGACAAAGAATTGGTTGATAAGATCCATGATGAGTTGGCTTCCAAGGCATCAACTAATACTATAACCATAATGCATAGGTATGTTATCTAGTCTTTATCACATTCTTTAGTTTTTGCTGTCAGAAAGCCCAAGTAAATCTTACAGTTATTTTCACCATTTCAATTTTTGCCCAGTGAAAATCTGGAGATGGTTCAATCCTTCTGATTAGTTGAAAGAGGAAGGAAGGTCATACCTATTGTTTGATTGTTGGCCAGTAAGTTGTCAAAAAAGTCACTTTCACCACCTCTACATCTCATGACTGCTCTTAAAATAAGAGAAATTGAATTATTCAAATTAACCATGAACTGACAGCTGTACAGTGGGGTAGGGAATTCTGGGTATGGTGCTCAATTACCTATGCTGATGTCATCAAGTGTCTGTAACTATTGTTTCTACCTTACAGGACTGGGGTAGGGAATTCTGGGTATGGTGCTCAATTACCCATGCTGATGTCATCAAGTGTCTGTAACTATTGTTTCTACCTTACAGGACTGGGGTAGGGAATTCTGGGTATGGTGCTCAATTACCCATGCTGATGTCATCAAGTGTCTGTAACTATTGTTTCTACCTTACAGGACTGGGGTAGGGAATTCTGGGTATGGTGCTCAATTACCTATGCTGATGTCACCAAGAGCATTAGTGTCTGTATCTATTGTTTCTACTTTACAGAACTGGGGTAGGGAATTCTGGGTATGGTGCCCAATTACCTATGCTGATGTCACCAAGAGCATTAGTGTCTGTATCTATTGTTTCTACCTTACAGGACTGGGGTAGGGAATTCTGGGTATGGTGCCCAATTACCTATGCTGATGTCACCAAGAGCATTAGTGTCTGTATCTATTGTTTCTACCTTACAGAACTGGGGTAGGGAATTCTGGGTATGGTGCCCAATTACCTATGCTGATGTCACCAAGAGCATTAGTGTCTGTATCTATTGTTTCTACTTTACAGAACTGGGGTAGGGAATTCTGGGTATGGTGCTCAATTACTTATGCTGATGTCACCAAGAGCATTAGTGTCTGTATCTATTGTTTCTACTTTACAGAACTGGGGTAGGGAATTCTGGGTATGGTGCCCAATTACCTATGCTGATGTCACCAAGAGCATTAGTGTCTGTATCTATTGTTTCTACCTTACAGGACTGGGGTAGGGAATTCTGGGTATGGTGCCCAATTACCTATGCTGATGTCACCAAGAGCATTAGTGTCTGTATCTATTGTTTCTACTTTACAGGACTGGGGTAGGGAATTCTGGGTATGGTGCTCAATTACCTATGCTGATGTCATCAAAAGCATTAGTGTCTGTATCTATTGTTTCTACTTTACAGAACTGGGGTAGGGAATTCTGGGTATGGTGCTCAATTACTTATGCTGATGTCATCAAAAGCATTAGTGTCTGTATCAATTGTTTCTACCTTACAGGACTGGGGTAGGGAATTCTGGGTATGGTGCTCAATTACTTATGCTGATGTCATCAAAAGCATTAGTGTCTGTATCTATTGTTTCTACCTTACAGGACTGGGGTAGGGAATTCTGGGTATGGTGCTCAATTACCTATGCTGATGTCATCAAAAGCATTAGTGTCTGTATCTATTGTTTCTACCTTACAGAACTGGGGTAGGGAATTCTGGGTATGGTGCTCAATTACCTATGCTGATGTCATCAAAAGCATTAGTGTCTGTATCAATTGTTTCTACTTTACAGGTTAAGTGATGTTTTAATCTGCATTTGCATATGGCTTAGGTGGAAACAACAGACAGACTGAAACTTAGTTATTGGTGATGTAAGCAAAAGTACTTGGACACCTTCATTGTTTACTTACCCGAATTACCTCTTTACTAGTCACTGTTGGTACTGTGTACACTGACTTGATGTCCATGTGTAAACATTGAAAATTAAAGATCAGCACCATTGATTAGTCAAAAAATTGTATATTTATTTGATAGTTATAGGGTTTACTCAATTATGGTAGATGATGTCAATGAGTTCAAAAAATAAATGAAATATGTCTCAAATACTAACAATAGTTTAATACAAAAACAGTCAATTAGAGCTACTGATATTTGATTCAGCTATTTAGAGTCTGACATGCACAACTGACAACCTGATACAAATTTTCAGTGGTTCATATTTGGAAAATAATGAATTGCACATTACAATTATAGTTACGGTGACATGATAACAGTATATGTATATTATATGGTGGATGTTTACACATGTGATCACAGTTGTTATGTGTTAGTTCTTTTGTTCTCATTGTGGAAGTGTCCATCATATATACAAGTTTATCATATTGTTTTGTACAGGTTTCGCAATGCTAGTGGTTTGCGATATGTATTACAGAATGAATTAGAGAAACTAGAAGATTCCCATAGCGAGGTGTTACAAACACTACATAGTCTAAGTAAAGAACCAGATATGAAGATGTTAAATTCAGCCATTGAGTGTCATCTCAGACCATTTAAAGGTCTTGTAAAGAAAGAGTAAGTAGTGAATTCTTAATTCATGTACTTGTTATTCTATATGAACCTGTCTACAGCCCTTCTTAAAATAGCGTTCAGGTTTTATGGTCAAACATGTCTGAAGATAGCCACATTTAAACAAGTAACATCAAGAGAAACAGAGATAAGTTACCATCTGTCCACAATGGGTGGGCACAACCATGCAGACTCATACTGTAAACAGTGAGCGGGAAATTCAAAGAACTTGACTCACTGTAATTTAGTTTAGCAACTCTAGAGAGTATAGTTGAAGTGTTACACAACTGATGACATTCTAGAAAGTATAGTTGAAGTGTTACACAACTGATGACATTCTAGAAAGTATAGTTGAAGTGTTACACAGCTGATGACATTCTAGAAAGTATAGTTGAAGTGTTACACAGCTGATGACATTCTAGAGAGTATAGTTAAAGTGTTACACAACTGATGACATTCTAGAGAGTATAATTGAAGTGTTACACAACTGATGACATTCTAGAGAGTATAGTTGAAGTGTTACACAGCTGATGACATTCTAGAGAGTATAGTTGAAGTGTTCCACAACTGATGACATTCTAGAGAGTATAGTTGAAGTGTTCCACAACTGATGACATTCTAGAAAGTATAGTTGAAGTGTTACACAACTGATGACATTCTAGAGAGTATAGTTGAAGTGTTCCACAACTGATGACATTCTAGAAAGTATAGTTGAAGTGTTACACAACTGATGACATTCTAGAGAGTATAGTTGAAGTGTTCCACAACTGATGACATTCTAGAGAGTATAATTGAAGTGTTACACAACTGATGACATTCTAGAGAGTATAATTGAAGTGTTACACAACTGATGACATTCTAGAGAGTATAGTTGAAGTGTTACACAGCTGATGACATTCTAGAGAGTATAGTTGAAGTGTTACACAACTGATGACATTCTAGAGAGTATAGTTGAAGTGTTACACAACTGATGACATTCTAGAGAGTATAGTTGAAGTGTTACACAACTGATGACATTCTAGAGAGTGTAGTTAAAGTGTTACACAACTGATGACATTCTAGAGAGTATAGTTGAAGTGTTACACAACTGATGACATTCTAGAGAGTGTAGTTAAAGTGTTACACAGCTGATGACATTCTAGAGAGTGTAGTTGAAGTGTTACACAACTGATGACATTCTAGAGAGTATAATTGATTGAAGTGTTACACAACTGATGACATTCTAGAGAGTATAATTGAAGTGTTACACAACTGATGACATTCTAGAGAGTATAATTGAAGTGTTACACAGCTGATGACATTCTAGAGAGTATAATTGAAGTGTTACACAGCTGATGACATTCTAGAGAGTATAATTGAAGTGTTACACAGCTGATGACATTCTAGAGAGTATAATTGAAGTGTTACACAGCTGATGACATTCTAGAGAGTATAATTGAAGTGTTACACAGCTGATGACATTCTAGAGAGTATAATTGAAGTGTTACACAACTGATGACATTCTAGAGAGTATAATTGAAGTGTTACACAGCTGATGACATTCTAGAGAGTATAATTGAAGTGTTACACAGCTGATGACATTCTAGAGAGTATAGTTAAAGTGTTACACAGCTGATGACATTCTAGAGAGTATAGTTGAAGTGTTACACAACTGATGACATTCTAGAGAGTATAATTGAAGTGTTACACAGCTGATGACATTCTAGAGAGTGTAGTTGAAGTGTTACACAACTGATGACATTCTAGAGAGTATAATTGAAGTGTTCCACAACTGATGACATTCTAGAGAGTATAATTGAAGTGTTACACAACTGATGACATTCTAGAGAGTATAATTGAAGTGTTACACAACTGATGGCATTCTAGAGAGTATAGTTAAAGTGTTACACAACTGATGACATTCTAGAGAGTATAATTGAAGTGTTACACAACTGATGACATTCTAGAGAGTATAGTTGAAGTGTTACACAACTGATGGCATTCTAGAGAGTATAATTGAAGTGTTACACAACTGATGACATTCTAGAGAGTATAATTGAAGTGTTACACAACTGATGACATTCTAGAGAGTATAATTGAAGTGTTACACAACTGATGACATTCTAGAGAGTATAGTTAAAGTGTTACACAACTGATGACATTCTAGAGAGTATAGTTGAAGTGTTACACAGCTGATGACATTCTAGAGAGTATAATTGAAGTGTTACACAACTGATGACATTCTAGAGAGTATAATTGAAGTGTTACACAGCTGATGACATTCTAGAGAGTATAGTTGAAGTGTTACACAACTGATGACATTCTAGAGAGTATAATTGAAGTGTTACACAGCTGATGACATTCTAGAGAGTGTAGTTGAAGTGTTACACAACTGATGACATTCTAGAGAGTATAATTGATTGAAGTGTTACACAACTGATGACATTCTAGAGAGTATAATTGAAGTGTTACACAACTGATGACATTCTAGAGAGTATAATTGAAGTGTTACACAGCTGATGACATTCTAGAGAGTATAATTGAAGTGTTACACAGCTGATGACATTCTAGAGAGTATAATTGAAGTGTTACACAGCTGATGACATTCTAGAGAGTATAATTGAAGTGTTACACAACTGATGACATTCTAGAGAGTATAGTTGAAGTGTTACACAACTGATGACATTCTAGAGAGTATAATTGAAGTGTTACACAGCTGATGACATTCTAGAGAGTGTAGTTGAAGTGTTACACAACTGATGACATTCTAGAGAGTATAGTTGAAGTGTTACACAGCTGATGACATTCTAGAGAGTATAATTGAAGTGTTACACAACTGATGACATTCTAGAGAGTATAATTGAAGTGTTACACAACTGATGACATTCTAGAGAGTATAATTGAAGTGTTACACAGCTGATGACATTCTAGAGAGTATAGTTGAAGTGTTACACAACTGATGACATTCTAGAGAGTATAGTTGAAGTGTTACACAACTGATGACATTCTAGAGAGTATAATTGAAGTGTTACACAACTGATGACATTCTAGAGAGTATAGTTGAAGTGTTACACAACTGATGACATTCTAGAGAGTATAATTGAAGTGTTACACAACTGATGACATTCTAGAGAGTATAGTTGAAGTGTTACACAACTGATGACATTCTAGAGAGTATAGTTGAAGTGTTACACAACTGATGACATTCTAGAGAGTATAGTTGAAGTGTTACACAACTGATGACATTCTAGAAAGTATAGTTGAAGTGTTACACAACTGATGACATTCTAGAAAGTATAGTTGAAGTGTTACACAACTGATGACATTCTAGAGAGTACCGGGTATAGTTGAAGTGTTACAAAGATACCCTATAAAGGCATAATATCAACTTGATGTTTTTCTGAAATTACAAGTAATTGTAGATGATGTAAAATCATGAAATGAGTCCAGAACCCATTATGTATGTTAATGTCTCTATTTCCTGGAGTGGCATTCCCCTTTAGTGTTTTAATAATGCAGATATCTCAATCTGTCACTTTGAAATACAAGTATTCTCTTCTGTTATGGAAGATACCTTTTCACTCTCTTTCATGCACTCAATAGTTTATATTACCATCTACTGCTATGTTAGATATTTTCATGAAATATTACTCATCTCTCATATATTTTCAGTTGTGTTTTCTGTCAAGCTGATGCTGTGTTTTCTCAGTATGAAACCAAGCTCTTCTCTATGCAAAAGAGGTGAGTGTTATTGAAATACAGGTTTCAAGCAATCTGAAGATTTGATCTCCTCATACAGGAGACGATTGAAATAGGTTGAAACGTTACATAACATTGATGTACATTCAATAATTGATATTCATTGATGTTGTACTTCAAGCAAATCTTTTGTTCTATGACCTGGTTGTACATGTATTAGGAATTTGATGAAGTCTTTGTCAGTATTCAGTATACAAGGCATTCCACACCAAAGTGTCTAATAACCAATAGAGAAATATTGTGTGGTTTAAACAAAGTATTAGAACTGTTTCTGCAATATATATACATGAATAAAATAGGAATGGTACAGAAAGTTCACAACTAATATTAACAAAAGTACATGTACACATACTCTGAAAATCACTTTAATGATGTAAATTGTAAGAGGGACCTGCCCAGATTAATCATCTCAATCTGAAATTATTCAGAAATCTTCAGGAATTAGTGATAGAAGAACAAGATGGTGATACCGTGGTGATGGGTCAGGGAAGTCAAACTACAGGCACCTGGGCTGCTGGTGAGGTTGAAAGAAGTCTAAAAGTCATCCTAAGTTATGCCAAGTTACGTCGCTATAGTGATGACGATCTCACTGTCCAAGATGGCAACACACAAATGGAATTGTTTGAAAATTTGAGAAAAGAATTTAAAGTGAGTTTTTCAATTCATCAATATATTTTGTGTATATAAACAAAATGGGGGCTCATCTCAGTCTATAAATTTTTACTGTAACTCAAGACTGGTATAACGACATTGTATGACTTGGGTTTCTAGACACAGTTTTGTATGACTTAGGTTTCTAGACACAGTTTTGTATGACTTGGCTTTCTAGACACAGTTTTGTATGACTTGGCTTTCTAGACATAGTTTTGTATGACTTGGCTTTCTAGACACAGTTTTGTATGACTTGGCTTTCAAGACATAGTTTTGAATGACTTGGCTTTCTAGACACAGTTTTGTATGACTTGGCTTTCTAGACACAGTTTTGTATGACTTAGGTTTCTAGACACAGTTTTGTATGACTTGGCTTTCTCATCGTACATAGTTTTGTATGACTTGGCTTTCTAGACACAGTTTGGTATGACTTCACTTTCTATAGACACAGATTTGTATGACTTGGGTTTCTAGACACAGTTTTGTATGACTTGGGTTTCTAGACACAGTTTTGTATGACTTGGGTTTCTACCATGGAATTCTTGCAAATTAAGGAAAGTGGATTCGTATTCAATTCTCTGTGTGTATCATGTTGTATGTTGTACTGCAATGAATTTTATGCAGGAATGAATTTTTGAGGCAAAACTAAAAATACAGAGCTTAACAACTCAGGTAAGTTTGTTCATCCACAACAACAAATCTTTCCCACCCTGTTGTACTGATTATTATTATAGTCAGCTGTTATACCCTAACATTTAATGTACTGTGATTATTTTGACAGTGTTTGAGATCTGTATGGATGTCTCTGAGAGACCATGTAGCTGCTATGGATGAACTTGAGATGACAACGATGAGGTTACGATTGTTACTACCCGATGAACCCCATGACCCTGACTCACAGCCTTACATCATTGAACCTTGCAGGGTAGGTTAAAGGTCAAATCTGTCATACCTTGTTTAAAGGTCAAATCTGTCAGAATAGTCACAGATATATGTAATCTGTTATGTCAAATGTTTGTATGGCTGTAGTGAAATAATGGTAATCACCATTTCTAGACTGTAGAATCATGCCATACATACCTGTACCAAAATATTAATGACTATGTCATGTAGAACCTGTAGGTCAGCATACAGCAAGAATTCTTTCAAGTCAGAGAAATTTTCGCTAAAGACATATTTTGGGGTTATTTTGCTGAAATGAATAGTGAGTAATCTGCCTTGTACATTAAAATAATTTCAATTCAACAATGTACTAGTCTGTAATTAGTAAAAATTAGTCTTTGAGAACTATTTTAAGACAGTTAAAAAAGTGAAATTTTCTAGTGACAAAAATATCTTAAGTGTACAGTTTAATACTGTACTATTAGACTGAAGTTGTTTTCCCTTGCCTTAGGAATATGTGAAGGGCTGCATGTGTTATCATTGCCACTGTTGTAGGGAGCATGTTTTACTATAGTGAGTGAGTGAGTGGGTGGATGAGTGAGTGAGTGGGTGGGTGGATGGGTGGGTGGGTGGGTGAGTGAGTGGGTGGGTGGGTGGGTGGGTGAGTGAGTGGGTGGGTGGGTGAGTGAGTGGGTGGGTGGGTGGGTGAGTGAGTGGGTGAGTGAGTGAGTGGGTGGGTGGATGGATGGGTGGGTGAGTGGGTGAGTGAGTGGGTGGGTGGATGGATGGATGGGTGGGTGAGTGAGTGGGTGGGCGGGTGGGTGAGTGAGTGAGTGAGTGGGTGGGTGGGTGGGTGAGTGGGTGGGTGGGTGGGTGGGTGAGTGAGTGAGTGAGTGAGGCACACACCTGATGTAAGAGTTGACTCTGATAACTTAGTCAAGATTACTTTATATGAAGGCGTGTATTTATGAAAACTCTGTGCATGTTGTACTATTAGGTTGAGTAAGACATTGAATCAGATACAACTTTGTTGTCATATCTTTTTGTAGTTTGATCAAACCCGGTTGAAGCATATATCAGACAAAATTATAGCAACTTCAGAATTACGAAAGAAGCTTGGACAGTTGCTATATTTGACAAATTTGGCCAAAGTACAAGATGGCTGCCAAGAAGGCTGTAATCCCGAGCCTTGTCCTATATGTGCCAAACAACTTGGTTCACAGGTCAGTTGTTCTAGACTTTGACATTTTAACACAATATGCTGCATTGTGATAATGGTACATTAGTTATTTGACATTGAGTACAATATTTGGAAGTGATATTGAGTACAATATTTGGAAGTGATATTTTGACATTGAGTACAATATTTGGAAGTGATATTGAGTACAATATTTGGAAGTGATATTTTGACATTGAGTACAATATTTGGAAGTGATATTTTGACATTGAGTACAATATTTGGAAGTGATATTTTGACATTGAGTACAATATTTGGAAGTGATATTTTGACATTGAGTACAATATTTGGAAGTGATATTTTGACATTGAGTACAATATTTGGAAGTGATATTTTGACATTGAGTACAATATTTGGAAGTGATATTTTGACCAGAAATGAGGGCCAGAATATGGTAGACCTGCATTTACTGTTTATTTTCCATTTTATACCCATAAAACTATTAGGACTTAGACCAGTGATATTTGTACATATACAAAATCTAACTTACTTCCACATGTATTTGACTGCATGGAGTGCTCTATCAACATTACATCACACACTTTTACCAGGTTTTCCTCTTGTGCATACCAAGTTCTCAAACCTTAGTAAAACACTGGTGATTTTCATATCTTATTTTATCAAATCTATATTTTATAATTCTGAACTTCTTTAAATTTAAATAGTATAAAATAGCAAAAATTGTTTTTAATCCCCAACAGTCATTTTCCAGAGGTGACTATTTGGTTCCATCCATGTCTTGATCTGTCCATGCATGTGTGCATTCACCAGCAAATCTCTAACATCCACCAACTGATTTCAACCAAACCTGGCACAAATGTAATATACTATGAGAGACGTATGCATGTTACTTTAATTTGTGACCTAATCAAATATGGCCGTATGGCAGCCATACTTGCTAAAAGTCTTCTCCAATGTCAAATATGGCCGTATGGCAGCCATATAAAAGTCTTCTCCAATATCAAATAGCCAAATTTGGTTTATCATCATAGCTTTTTAGTCAAACATTTGATGATGATATTTTAATCATGACTTGGATTTTTTCGGTGATACATAATTTATGCATATGTTACTTAATTTTGTGACTTTGACCTCGATAGCAAAATGGTAAAGTTGTATAAAAACAAACATTTTGCTGCTTCCCTCCAAAAGTTTGATACAGATGAACTCCATTTCAAGTGTCTCCCCCCACAATACCAATGGTAAGCTTTTAATTAAGACATTGACCTTTGACCCTGGCAAAGATTTTCAAGTCAAAATAACCAAAAGTTGTCTTCAACTCAAAAGTTGAATACACAAAGACTACACTTAGTGTCTACATTCATATTATCAAGGGTCAGCTTTCTTTTTATACCTTAACCTTTGACTTTGACATTGACCTCCATATTCAATATCAAATAGCAAATTAGTTAATAATTAATAAATTGGATGTTTCGTATTGAGAGACACCATTCAAGTGTCTACACCTATATTTGCATGTTTTGTATCTAGAGACACCATTCAAGTGTCTACACCTATAGTTGGATGTTTTGTATCTAGAGACACCATTCAAGTGTCCACAACTATATTTGGATGTTTTGTATCTAGAGCCACCATTCAAGTGTCTACGCCTATATTTGGATGTTTTGTATCTAGAGACACCATTCAAGTGTCTACACTTATAGTTGGATGTTTTGTATCTAGAGACACCATTCAAGTGTCTACACCTATATTTGGATGTTTTGTATCTAGAGACACCATTCAAGTGTCTACACCTATATTTGGATGTTTTGTATCTAGAGACACCATTCAAGTGTCTACGCCTATATTTGGATGTTTTGTATCTAGAGACACCATTCAAGTGTCTACACCTATAGTTGGATGTTTTGTATCTAGAGACACCATTCAAGTGTCTACACCTATATTTGTAGAGGTTAACTGTCAAGGTGGATATGAGAGCTTCCTTTTACCTTGACCATAACCACCTCAAATATTAAATTGTTCCATATGTTTTGAAGTGTTATCCTTAGAGACACCATTTAGATGAGTACCCCCATATTGTTAGAGGTATGGTTACTATTCACATTGTTAGAGGTATGGTTACTATTCACATTGTTAGAGGTATGGTTACTATTCACATTGTTAGAGGTATGGTTACTATTCACATTGTTAGAGGTATGGTTACTATTCACATTGTTAGAGGTATGGTTACTATTCACATTGTTAGAGGTATGGTTACTATTCACATTGTTAGAGGTATGGTTACTATTCACATTGTTAGAGGTATGGTTACTATTCACATTGTTAGAGGTATGGTTACTATTCACATTGTTAGAGGTATGGTTACTATTCACATTGTTAGAGGTATGGTTACTATTCACATTGACTTTTGACCAAAACATTCACTTTCGAGGTCAAACTTTAATTTGCAGATTCCAATAAACCAGTTTGGGTTTATGTATTCTATCAATGTTTTGTTTTATGATTGCAGTGGACTGTACTACATTGTGGACATTGCTTTTGTAATGACTGCATGGACATCTTAATACGCCAATATAGTGTTGGTGGTAGGAGTGGTGCCATCAAGTGTGCTATATGTCGACAGAGGACACCCATTAGAGAGATCTCGTATGTTAGTACAGACCCCAGTAGTCATCTCAATGAAGAAGATAAACATATCAAAGTTAAGGTAGGAGTAGAATAGATGTATACATATTATGGTTTTGAAAAGTCTCAATTACCCAAAATCTCCCCACTGGAGAATCTACCATAAGGCCACCAGACAAGAGCCTGGGGAAACGTACTCCAAAGTCGCCCACTTCGGATCTCTTTCCCAGAGCAATGCATGCTGGGAATACATCATGTCCTACATTGCTGAATGATCTAGTTACCTTCGCAACAGGTTTATCTGTCTCAGTTGACAGATACAGGTTAATTACAACTAACAGGCCTCCAGCCCTGTATTTTTTACGACTTGGAAGAAATGTACTACATGTATGTAACTTTCGGTGCAGGCAACTTTGGATTACGTTTCCCCAGACTGGTGGGCTTGGTGGTCTTATAGTAGAGCCCTCAGTGGTGAGAGTCTGGGTAACCGAGACTGGGCTTTGAAAGGCAGATTTACATTCTTTTACTTCACAGTAACCATAAAAATGTGTACTGGTATACAGCATTTCAGCATTTACTGGACAGAGAGAAGGCAAAGTTGAGGTCATCTGAGAAAAATGATCATGATCTGTTTACTGTTGGTGACTTGATTTCATGTCAAGTTGTTAGAAGAATCCAAAGAGACACATTGATGTTGTATTTGTAGTAGTCTATACATATTGAGATTTTTAAGAGTAAAGTCACTTGTTTTATTAAGAATCAACTCAGATCAGTTATGTTGTTTGTTTGTTTGTTTGTTTGTTGCAGGGAAGCCATTCAACAAAAGTGGAGGCAGTTGTTAGAACCTTGAAGAAGATCCAAAGCAGGGAACAAGGAACTAAGGCACTAGTTTTCTCAACTGTAAGTTTCCGATCTCTGCCTTTATCATCTGTAATATCATAAGTAGGCAAAGCCCATAAGCTCGCACAGGGTAGATTCATTTGTGAGCAGCTGCCTCACGATGATATCATAGATAGCACCCTCCGTGTGGAGCATACGCATAGTATATAGAACGCGCATACATAGTCATTGTGCTGCAATGCATCCTTGGGTAAAACCACCAAAAAACATCACATAGTATATAGGACGCACATGTGTACTAGTCATTGAGCTGCTACACGGCCTCTGCGTGAGCTATAATCTCTCATCTGCCCGATGTCAACTTATCTTATACACTCATATATATATATTATGTAGTTTGTAGTGTTCTCGTAAGTCAGATTTTTACAACACCCATGACCTAATTCATGGACCATGTTGTGACAAAGACTTGGATGTGTATATCTGTGCTGCTGGCATGCCAATTGTGTTGATTTCCTGAAATAAACTAATTAATCTAATGGAAAATTAATCATAGCTGTCTGAAACATGTGACTTAAAGTTTAATCTGATGGGTGTGGATTCAATGCAATGGTTCCAATCTTATCTCACTAGCAGAAAACAATTAGTTAATGTAAATTAATTGAATTCAGATTCCAAGGATATTCACTGTGGTGTTCCACAAGGAAGTATTCTGTGAATTTTTGTGAATTTCAATCAAATGTAAACTCCTACTCTGTGCAATATTAGTGTCACATTAATGCCTCAGTGTTAAGCAAAGAACTTGACAAATGGCTAATTGACGATAAGCTTTCACTCCATCTAGGGAATACAGATCAAAATGCACATTGCATAGATAAACTCAAAATCAATGTGATATTCATGCCAGCAAGTCTGTCAAATACCTTTGACTTGATCTTGACAAACAAAGTGTATCAGGGATCTAAAATCTTCAAAAGTTGTTAAAGTTAAGAAAACAATTTCTAGGCTTATATTGCTTTATTAACAAGTATATTTTCTCAACAAAAATTCCCACAAAACCTTTGTGCTGCTCTAATTCATTACGTCACTTTGACACTATCAGGTGTATCCACTAGCCTAATGTAGCAACAGCCAAAGATGACGTCTTTATCAATTTTAATAAAATTTTATCAAGATGAACAAAAGTAGAGTTGTCAATACTACTTTGTAACTTCTTAACTTTGTCGTCTTTTTATAAAATGTAAGTGTACCCGTGACAAACTATAAGACAATTACCTTACAGCACTTGAACTACAAACTTTATAATTAATCACTAGAATCTTGCTCTAAACAGAATGTTTCTACCAATCCAATTATATCATGATTGCTACACAACAAAACAAAATCTGAAATTTGGTGGGAACATTCTTAGGGGCGAGTAAATTAAGATTTGTTCATGACATGATGATTCCATCAGTAATATGCAAATTGGGCTAAAAATGTGTCTTTTTTGTCAAAACCTATAATTCCAAAACTACTCAGCAGATTGGGCTGAAAGTTAATAGGGATGCATCTGTGGGTGTATAGATGAAGAAATTTAAACATATAATGATCTCATCAGGAATATGCAAATTAGGTGTAAACATGTGAATATTGGTCAAAAATTTGTATCTCAAAAAGTAGATGGTGAAACTTGGTGAGATGTTTCTGAAAGTGTTATTCTGCAGATTTTCTTCAAAACATTTTGACACAATTGGCCCTAGCAACCATGACCACGCCCTTAGCAACAATCAAATGGCAGTATATTTTGGTTAAATAACAACATCATCTGGTAGGCAAATGAGTAAACATTCAAAAAATGTATGCAAATATTCTAGCAACCATGACCACGCCCATAGCAACAGCCAAATGGTCGTGTATTTCACAAAGATAACAACAGGGATTAATAGAAATTGAATAAACATTCAAAAAATGTATGTAAATGTGCCTAGCAACAAGACCATGCCCATAGCAATGGCCAAATGATCACGTATGTTGCAAAGATAATATCAGGAATTCATACACAAGTGAACAGAAAGATTAAAAAATGTATGCAAATCTATCTAGCAACATGACCACGCCCATAGCAATGGCCAAATGATCATGTATATCGCAAAGATAGCAACATGGTTGGATAAGCAACTGGATAGTCATTCAGCAAATGAACACCTATTGTTAGCATGGACTAGCATATGGATAAACATTTTTAAAAACTGTACAGTTGTGCTACAATGCCATTGGCGGTAATTTTTCCTAATCCCGCCACTTTTTTGAATCACTGCATGGACCCCACTGGAAACTTGACTTTGTGGGTTATCTAACTAACTCAACAAGTGTTGATTTTAAATTACTGAAATAAACTAATCTCATGGAAAATTATGTTTTCATTCTTAACTGAGTTATCTGGCCTGATCCTGTCATTCTATTATCATTTTGACTTTGATGTGTTTCATTTCAGTGGCAGGATGTATTAGATGTAATAGGCCAAGCACTGACAGACAATGGTATTGAGTATAGGTACATTACTAATGCTGGACATAGACATTTCCAGGTAAGTGTCAAAGTCAACACTCTTATCGAAGGTTGTTGCCAAATTCAAACATGGCTGACACATTTATTCATCAAATTATAAATTACTGATATCTTTAGCATCTGTAGCTAGCACTTTTTATCACAAATAGCACTAACTTAGTTTATACAGTGCAGCAGTCTACCCTAGCTCTACAAATATAGCACTAACTTAGTTTATACAGTGCAGTAGTCTACCCTAACTCTACAAATATAGCACTAACTTAGTTTATACAGTGCAGTAGTCTACCCTAACTCTACAAATATAGCACTAACTTAGTTTATACAGTGCAGTAGTCTACCCTAGCTCTACAAATATAGCACTAACTTAGTTTATACAGTGCAGCAGTCTACCCTAACTCTACAAATATAGCACTAACTTAGTTTATACAGTGCAGTAGTCTACCCTAACTCTACAAATATAGCACTAACTTAGTTTATACAGTGCAGTAGTCTACCCTAGCTCTACAAATATAGCACTAACTTAGTTTATACAGTGCAGCAGTCTACCCTAGCTCTACAAATATAGCACTAACTTAGTTTATACAGTGCAGTAGTCTACCCTAACTCTACAAATATAGCACTAACTTAGTTTATACAGTGCAGCAGTCTACCCTAGCTCTACAAATATAGCACTAACTTAGTTTATACAGTGCAGTAGTCTACCCTAACTCTACAAATATAGCACTAACTTAGTTTATACAGTGCAGTAGTCTACCCTAACTCTACAAATATAGCACTAACTTAGTTTATACAGTGCAGCAGTCTACCCTAGCTCTACAAATATAGCACTAACTTAGTTTATACAGTGCAGTAGTCTACCCTAACTCTACAAATATAGCACTAACTTAGTTTATACAGTGCAGTAGTCTACCCTAACTCTACAAATATAGCACTAACTTAGTTTATACAGTGCAGTAGTCTACCCTAACTTTACAAATATAGCACTAACTTAGTTTATACAGTGCAGTAGTCTACCCTAACTTTACAAATATAGCACTAACTTAGTTTATACAGTGCAGTAGTCTACCCTAACTTTACAAATATAGCACTAACTTAGTTTATACAGTGCAGTAGTCTACCCTAACTCTACAAATATAGCACTAACTTAGTTTATACAGTGCAGTAGTCTACCCTAGCTCTACAAATATAGCACTAACTTAGTTTATACAGTGCAGCAGTCTACCCTAGCTCTACAAATATAGCACTAACTTAGTTTATACAGTGCAGTAGTCTACCCTAACTCTACAAATATAGCACTAACTTAGTTTATACAGTGCAGTAGTCTACCCTAACTCTACAAATATAGCACTAACTTAGTTTATACAGTGCAGTAGTCTACCCTAGCTCTACAAATATAGCACTAACTTAGTTTATACAGTGCAGCAGTCTACCCTAGCTCTACAAATATAGCACTAACTTAGTTTATACAGTGCAGCAGTCTACCCTAGCTCTACAAATATAGCACTAACTTAGTTTATACAGTGCAGCAGTCTACCCTAGCTCTACAAATATAGCACTAACTTAGTTTATACAGTGCAGCAGTCTACCCTAGCTCTACAAATATAGCACTAACTTAGTTTATACAGTGCAGCAGTCTACCCTAGCTCTACAAATATAGCACTAACTTAGTTTATACAGTGCAGCAGTCTACCCTAGCTCTACAAATATAGCACTAACTTAGTTTATACAGTGCAGTAGTCTACCCTAGCTCTACAAATATAGCACTAACTTAGTTTATACAGTGCAGTAGTCTACCCTAACTCTACAAATATAGCACTAACTTAGTTTATACAGTGCAGTAGTCTACCCTAGCTCTACAAATATAGCACTAACTTAGTTTATACAGTGCAGCAGTCTACCCTAGCTCTACAAATATAGCACTAACTTAGTTTATACAGTGCAGTAGTCTACCCTAGCTCTACAAATATAGCACTAACTTAGTTTATACAGTGCAGCAGTCTACCCTAGCTCTACAAATATAGCACTAACTTAGTTTATACAGTGCAGCAGTCTACCCTAGCTCTACAAATATAGCACTAACTTAGTTTATACAGTGCAGCAATCTACCCTAACTCTACAAATATAGCACTAACTTAGTTTATACAGTGCAGTAGTCTACCCTAACTCTACAAATATAGCACTAACTTAGTTTATACAGTGCAGCAGTCTACCCTAGCTCTACAAATATAGCACTAACTTAGTTTATACAGTGCAGCAATCTACCCTAACTCTACAAATATAGCACTAACTTAGTTTATACAGTGCAGTAGTCTACCCTAGCTCTACAAATATAGCACTAACTTAGTTTATACAGTGCAGCAGGCTACCCAAGCTCTACAAATATAGCACTAACTTAGTTTATACAGTGCAGCAGTCTACCCTAACTCTACAAATATAGCACTAACTTAGTTTATACAGTGCAGTAGTCTACCCTAGCTCTACAAATATAGCACTAACTTAGTTTATACAGTGCAGCAGTCTACCCTAGCTTTACAAATATAGCACTAACTTAGTTTATACAGTGCAGTAATCTACCCTAGCTCTACAAATATAGCACTAACTTAGTTTATACAGTGCAGTAGTCTACCCTAACTCTACAAATATAGCACTAACTTAGTTTATACAGTGCAGTAGATTACCCTAGCTCTACAAATATAGCACTAACTTAGTTTATACAGTGCAGTAGTCTACCCTAGCTCTACAAATATAGCACTAACTTAGTTTATACAGTGCAGTAGATTACCCTAGCTCTACAAATATAGCACTAACTTAGTTTATACAGTGCAGTAGTCTACCCTAACTCTACAAATATAGCACTAACTTAGTTTATACAGTGCAGTAGTCTACCCTAGCTCTACAAATATAGCACTAACTTAGTTTATACAGTGCAGCAGTCTACCCTAGCTCTACAAATATAGCACTAACTTAGTTTATACAGTGCAGCAGTCTACCCTAGCTCTACAAATATAGCACTAACTTAGTTTATACAGTGCAGCAATCTACCCTAACTCTACAAATATAGCACTAACTTAGTTTATACAGTGCAGCAGTCTACCCTAACTCTACAAATATAGCACTAACTTAGTTTATACAGTGCAGCAGTCTACCCTAGCTCTACAAATATAGCACTAACTTAGTTTATACAGTGCAGTAGTCTACCCTAACTCTACAAATATAGCACTAACTTAGTTTATACAGTGCAGTAGTCTACCCTAGCTCTACAAATATAGCACTAACTTAGTTTATACAGTGCAGTAGTCTACCCTAGCTCTACAAATATAGCACTAACTTAGTTTATACAGTGCAGCAGTCTACCCTAGCTCTACAAATATAGCACTAACTTAGTTTATACAGTGCAGCAGTCTACCCTAGCTCTACAAATATAGCACTAACTTAGTTTATACAGTGCAGTAGTCTACCCTAACTCTACAAATATAGCACTAACTTAGTTTATACAGTGCAGCAGTCTACCCTAGCTCTACAAATATAGCACTAACTTAGTTTATACAGTGCAGCAGTCTACCCTAGCTCTACAAATATAGCACTAACTTAGTTTATACAGTGCAGTAGTCTACCCTAGCTCTACAAATATAGCACTAACTTAGTTTATACAGTGCAGTAGTTTACCCTAGCTCTACAAATATAGCACTAACTTAGTTTATACAGTGCAGTAGTCTACCCTAGCTCTACAAATATAGCACTAACTTAGTTTATACAGTGCAGTAGTCTACCCTAGCTCTACAAATATAGCACTAACTTAGTTTATACAGTGCAGCAGTCTACCCTAGCTCTACAAATATAGCACTAACTTAGTTTATACAGTGCAGCAGTCTACCCTAGCTCTACAAATATAGCACTAACTTAGTTTATACAGTGCAGCAGTCTACCCTAGCTCTACAAATATAGCACTAACTTAGTTTATACAGTGCAGCAGTCTACCCTAGCTCTACAAATATAGCACTAACTTAGTTTATACAGTGCAGTAGTCTACCCTAGCTCTACAAATATAGCACTAACTTAGTTTATACAGTGCAGTAGTCTACCCTAGCTCTACAAATATAGCACTAACTTAGTTTATACAGTGCAGTAGTCTACCCTAGCTCTACAAATATAGCACTTACTTAGTTTATACAGTGCAGCAGTCTACCCTAGCTCTACAAATATAGCACTAACTTAGTTTATACAGTGCAGCAGTCTACCCTAGCTCTACAAATATAGCACTAACTTAGTTTATACAGTGCAGTAGTCTACCCTAGCTCTACAAATATAGCACTAACTTAGTTTATACAGTGCAGTAGTCTACCCTAGCTCTACAAATATAGCACTAACTTAGTTTATACAGTGCAGTAGTCTACCCTAGCTCTACAAATATAGCACTAACTTAGTTTATACAGTGCAGTAGTCTACCCTAGCTCTACAAATATAGCACTAACTTAGTTTATACAGTGCAGTAGTCTACCCTAACTCTACAAATATAGCACTAACTTAGTTTATACAGTGCAGTAGTCTACCCTAACTCTACAAATATAGCACTAACTTAGTTTATACAGTGCAGTAGTCTACCCTAGCTCTACAAATATAGCACTAACTTAGTTTATACAGTGCAGTAGTCTACCCTAACTCTACAAATATAGCACTAACTTAGTTTATACAGTGCAGCAGTCTACCCTAACTCTACAAATATAGCACTAACTTAGTTTATACAGTGCAGCAGTCTACCCTAGCTCTACAAATATAGCACTAACTTAGTTTATACAGTGCAGCAATCTACCCTAACTCTACAAATATAGCACTAACTTAGTTTATACAGTGCAGTAGTCTACCCTAGCTCTACAAATATAGCACTAACTTAGTTTATACAGTGCAGCAGGCTACCCAAGCTCTACAAATATAGCACTAACTTAGTTTATACAGTGCAGCAGTCTACCCTAACTCTACAAATATAGCACTAACTTAGTTTATACAGTGCAGTAGTCTACCCTAGCTCTACAAATATAGCACTAACTTAGTTTATACAGTGCAGCAGTCTACCCTAGCTTTACAAATATAGCACTAACTTAGTTTATACAGTGCAGTAATCTACCCTAGCTCTACAAATATAGCACTAACTTAGTTTATACAGTGCAGTAGTCTACCCTAACTCTACAAATATAGCACTAACTTAGTTTATACAGTGCAGCAGTCTACCCTAGCTCTACAAATATAGCACTAACTTAGTTTATACAGTGCAGTAGTCTACCCTAGCTCTACAAATATAGCACTAACTTAGTTTATACAGTGCAGTAGTCTACCCTAGCTCTACAAATATAGCACTAACTTAGTTTATACAGTGCAGCAGTCTACCCTAACTCTACAAATATAGCACTAACTTAGTTTATACAGTGCAGTAGTCTACCCTAGCTTTACAAATATAGCACTAACTTAGTTTATACAGTGCAGCAGTCTACCCTAGCTCTACAAATATAGCACTAACTTAGTTTATACAGTGCAGCAGTCTACCCTAGCTCTACAAATATAGCACTAACTTAGTTTATACAGTGCAGCAGTCTACCCTAGCTCTACAAATATAGCACTAACTTAGTTTATACAGTGCAGCAATCTACCCTAACTCTACAAATATAGCACTAACTTAGTTTATACAGTGCAGCAGTCTACCCTAACTCTACAAATATAGCACTAACTTAGTTTATACAGTGCAGCAGTCTACCCTAGCTCTACAAATATAGCACTAACTTAGTTTATACAGTGCAGTAGTCTACCCTAACTCTACAAATATAGCACTAACTTAGTTTATACAGTGCAGTAGTCTACCCTAGCTCTACAAATATAGCACTAACTTAGTTTATACAGTGCAGTAGTCTACCCTAGCTCTACAAATATAGCACTAACTTAGTTTATACAGTGCAGCAGTCTACCCTAGCTCTACAAATATAGCACTAACTTAGTTTATACAGTGCAGCAGTCTACCCTAGCTCTACAAATATAGCACTAACTTAGTTTATACAGTGCAGTAGTCTACCCTAACTCTACAAATATAGCACTAACTTAGTTTATACAGTGCAGCAGTCTACCCTAGCTCTACAAATATAGCACTAACTTAGTTTATACAGTGCAGCAGTCTACCCTAGCTCTACAAATATAGCACTAACTTAGTTTATACAGTGCAGTAGTCTACCCTAGCTCTACAAATATAGCACTAACTTAGTTTATACAGTGCAGTAGTTTACCCTAGCTCTACAAATATAGCACTAACTTAGTTTATACAGTGCAGTAGTCTACCCTAGCTCTACAAATATAGCACTAACTTAGTTTATACAGTGCAGTAGTCTACCCTAGCTCTACAAATATAGCACTAACTTAGTTTATACAGTGCAGCAGTCTACCCTAGCTCTACAAATATAGCACTAACTTAGTTTATACAGTGCAGTAGTTTACCCTAGCTCTACAAATATAGCACTAACTTAGTTTATACAGTGCAGTAGTCTACCCTAGCTCTACAAATATAGCACTTACTTAGTTTATACAGTGCAGCAGTCTACCCTAGCTCTACAAATATAGCACTAACTTAGTTTATACAGTGCAGCAGTCTACCCTAGCTCTACAAATATAGCACTAACTTAGTTTATACAGTGCAGTAGTCTACCCTAGCTCTACAAATATAGCACTAACTTAGTTTATACAGTGCAGTAGTCTACCCTAGCTCTACAAATATAGCACTAACTTAGTTTATACAGTGCAGTAGTCTACCCTAGCTCTACAAATATAGCACTAACTTAGTTTATACAGTGCAGTAGTCTACCCTAGCTCTACAAATATAGCACTAACTTAGTTTATACAGTGCAGTAGTCTACCCTAACTCTACAAATATAGCACTAACTTAGTTTATACAGTGCAGTAGTCTACCCTAACTCTACAAATATAGCACTAACTTAGTTTATACAGTGCAGTAGTCTACCCTAGCTCTACAAATATAGCACTAACTTAGTTTATACAGTGCAGTAGTCTACCCTAACTCTACAAATATAGCACTAACTTAGTTTATACAGTGCAGCAGTCTACCCTAGCTCTACAAATATAGCACTAACTTAGTTTATACAGTGCAGTAGTCTACCGTAGCTCTACAAATATAGCACTAACATATTAGTTTATACAGTGCAGTAGTCTACCCTAGCTCTACAAATATAGCACTAACTTAGTTTATACAGTGCAGTAGTCTACCGTAGCTCTACAAATATAGCACTAACTTAGTTTATACAGTGCAGCAGTCTACCCTAACTCTACAAATATAGCACTAACTTAGTTTATACAGTGCAGTAGTCTACCCTAGCTCTACAAATATAGCACTAACTTAGTTTATACAGTGCAGTAGTCTACCCTAGCTCTACAAATATAGCACTAACTTAGTTTATACAGTGCAGTAGTCTACCCTAGCTCTACAAATATAGCACTAACTTAGTTTATACAGTGCAGTAGTCTACCGTAGCTCTACAAATATAGCACTAACTTAGTTTATACAGTGCAGCAGTCTACCCTAACTCTACAAATATAGCACTAACTTAGTTTATACAGTGCAGTAGTCTACCCTAGCTCTACAAATATAGCACTAACTTAGTTTATACAGTGCAGTAGTCTACCCTAGCTCTACAAATATAGCACTAACTTAGTTTATACAGTGCAGTAGTCTACCCTAGCTCTACAAATATAGCACTAACTTAGTTTATACAGTGCAGTAGTCTACCCTAGCTCTACAAATATAGCACTAACTTAGTTTATACAGTGCAGTAGTCTACCCTAGCTCTACAAATATAGCACTAACTTAGTTTATACAGTGCAGTAGTCTACCCTAACTCTACAAATATAGCACTAACTTAGTTTATACAGTGCAGTAGTCTACCCTAACTCTACAAATATAGCACTAACTTAGTTTATACAGTGCAGTAGTCTACCCTAGCTCTACAAATATAGCACTAACTTAGTTTATACAGTGCAGTAGTCTACCCTAGCTCTACAAATATAGCACTAACTTAGTTTATACAGTGCAGTAGTCTACCCTAGCTCTACAAATATAGCACTAACTTAGTTTATACAGTGCAGTAGTCTACCCTAGCTCTACAAATATAGCACTAACTTAGTTTATACAGTGCAGTAGTCTACCCTAGCTCTACAAATATAGCACTAACTTAGTTTATACAGTGCAGTAGTCTACCGTAGCTCTACAAATATAGCACTAACATATTAGTTTATACAGTGCAGTAGTCTACCCTAGCTCTACAAATATAGCACTAACATATTAGTTTATACAATGCAGTAGTCTACCGTAGCTCTACAAATATAGCACTAACTTAGTTTATACAGTGCAGCAGTCTACCCTAGCTCTACAAATATAGCACTAACTTAGTTTATACAGTGCAGTAGTCTACCCTAACTCTACAAATATAGCACTAACTTAGTTTATACAGTGCAGCAGTCTACCCTAGCTCTACAAATATAGCACTAACTTAGTTTATACAGTGCAGCAGTCTACCCTAGCTTTACAAATATAGCACTAACTTAGTTTATACAGTGCAATAGTCTACCCTAGCTTTACAAAAATTAGTCTTATCACTTTAAGTAACTGATAGCTGCAGCAGTGTTTCAAAAACTGTTTTGAACCCTTTATACTAAAATGACTTGAATACATGAAGCTGTCAACTCTATATCTAAAATGCTGACACTAAAACTCACAGGTATTTTCATTCGTGCTTGCAGTGTTTTCTGTTGCACTTTCACTCACTACACGTTGTGAAAGTACTGCTAACAGAGAACACTGCAAGCACTCAATGTAAATACCCCAAGTACACCACACTTACACACTTGGATGTACTCAAAGTCACAAAATGATGACAATTGAATCTGAATGTTTGGTGCAGCATCACTAAGGATGTACTTCTAGTAAGATACAGTAACAATGCTGACAATGTATCAGAGAGAATTTTGAATTTTATTTTGTTGACTGTTAGTTGAAAGTGTATCGATAGATAAGAGTGTTTTTCACATTGTTTGCCAATACAGTACTGGTGAGATATTGCCCTTGTTGACATACATGTAACTTACCAGTACTAAATAGAGATGTTAAGATTCACCCATTTGTCATGTAACTTGCCTGTACTAAATAGCGATGTTAAGATTTACCCATTTGTCCTGCTGACAGACAAACTTACTGGATTTCAAACATGATAGAAGTGTGAGTACATTGCTGTTACCAGTACACTGTGGTAGTCATGGATTGAATATCATTGAGGCGACACATGTACTCCTTGTAGAGCCTATTATAAATCCAGCTAGTGAACTCCAGGCAGTTGGCAGAGTACATCGTATTGGCCAAACTAAGTAAGTATCCATGTTTGTTTCATATGGGATATGTACACATAAAGAGTATCTATTATTATGGGTTAACCAGTGGTTACTTGCATCTTTTTGTATAATCTCCTGTTTGTGATATTGTCTGCTGCACTTGTACCCTCTTTGAACACGTGAAAGTATGGCCACAGAGAACACATGAAAGTATGGCAACAGAGAACACATGAAAGTATGGCCACAGAGAACACATGAAAGTATGGCCACAGAGAACACATGAAAGTATGGCCACAGAGAACACATGAAAGTATGGCCACAGAAAACATGAAAGTATGGCCACAGAACACATGAAAGTATGGCCACAGAGAACACATGAAAGTATGGCCACACAGAACACATGAAAGTATGGCCACAGAGAACACATGAAAGTATGGCCACAGAGAACACATGAAAGTATGGCCACAGAGAACACATGAAAGTATGGCCACACAGAACACATGAAAGTATGGCAACAGAGAACACATGAAAGTATGGCTGCAGTGTATACCATATACTATTGTGTACCATACTACAGTGTATACCATATACTATTGTGTACCATACTACAGTGTATACCATATACTATTGTGTACCATACTACAGTGTATACCATATACTATTGTCTACCATACTACAGTGTATACCATATACTATTGTCTACCATACTACAGTGTATACCATATACTATTGTCTACCATACTACAGTGTATACCATATACTATTGTCTACCATACTACAGTGTATACCATATACTATTGTCTACCATACTACAGTGTATACCATATACTATTGTCTACCATACTACAGTGTATACCATATACTATTGTGTACCATACTACAGTATATACCATATACTATTGTCTACCATACTACAGTGTATACCATATACTATTGTGTACCATACTACAGTGTATACCATATACTATTGTCTACCATACTACAGTGTATACCATATACTATTGTCTACCATACTACAGTGTATACCATATACTATTGTCTACCATACTACAGTGTATACCATATACTATTGTCTACCATACTACAGTGTATACCATATACTATTGTGTAGCATACTACAGTGTATACCATATATTATTGTCTACCATACTACAGTGTATACCATATACTATTGTCTACCATACTACAGTGTATACCATATACTATTGTCTACCATACTACAGTGTATACCATATACTATTGTCTAGCATACTACAGTGTATACCATATACTATTGTCTAGCATACTACAGTGTATACCATATACTATTGTCTACCATACTACAGTGTATACCATATACTATTGTCTACCATACTACAGTGTATACCATATACTATTGTCTACCATACTACAGTGTATACCATATACTATTGTCTACCATACTACAGTGTATACCTAGGCTATAATGAATTGACTGATGACAAGGTTGAAAAAAAAGATTACATGTAAAATACACATGAGGAATGAAAGACCGTCACAAAGACACTTAGACTACCAAATATTGAATATTACAGTTTGCTTCTGTTACAGGCCAACCATTGTTCATCGATTCCTTGTTGGAAATACCATAGAAGAAAGAATGCATGCCATGTTAAAACCACTGCATTCCAGGTAAGTGTGTGTTAAAATTCTTGTTTTAGCATCTCAGGGTGCCTAATAAACTGTAATCCCCCCCCCCCCCCACACACACACACACACACTCTCAAAGTAAGTATCTGACACTGTGTCTCCTTAGTGACTGAATAACAACACTGTGTCTCCTTAGTGACTGAATAACAACACTGTGTCTCCTTAGTGACTGAATAACAACACTGTGTCCTTTCTTCCATTCAATTGCCTTTATCCAAATGAAAACATTTCTCACCTTATAATTACCAAGGTATGAGTTTCATTCATAGTTAACCTACTACCTTGTCATCTTGCAGCAATTGTAAACTGATTAGGGCCATATTTTACCTCAATAGCGAAAATATGTTCAAAGTGTACATATACATGTGACAATAAGAGGCATTGACTGATTGCAACCAAATATGGCACAAATGTCAGATACATTAGCCTACATGTGTACATCACTTTGTTTCATGATCTTCATTATAATGGCTGAATGATGGACACATTTGTTGTATAAATTCAAAATATGAATTTGTAAGTGAAAATGTTGCCATGGGTGAATATGTCTTCATTGAAAACTTGTTTATTTAATTAGCCATTGCTTTCCTCCTTTCAGTGCTACATTGGATACAACCCAATCAGATGCAGCGATATTGACTATCAAAGATTTACGTCAGTTATTCAATCAGGAGCATCAACAAGATGACAGCAATGATAGTGTTTTGTGATCAGCACTGTTACAAGATTGCTATACCATTAGAGGATGGGTTGGCACTTACCCTGACATGGACTATACCATTACAGGATGGGTTGGCACTTACCCTGACATGGACTACCATAAGAGGATGAGTTGGCACTGTTACAAGATTCCTATACCATTACAGGATGGGTTGGCACTTACCCTGACATGGACTATACCATTACAGGATGGGTTGGCACTTACCCTGACATGGACTACCATTAGAGGATGGGTTGGCACTGTTACAAGATTCCTATACCATTACAGGATGGGTTGGCACTTACCCTGACATGGACTATACCATTACAGGATGGGTTGGCACTTACCCTGACATGGACTACCATAAGAGGATGAGTTGGCACTGTTACAAGATTCCTATACCATTACAGGATGGGTTGGCACTTACCCTGACATGGACTATACCATTACAGGATGGGTTGGCACTTACCCTGACATGGACTACCATTAGAGGATGGGTTGGCACTGTTACAAGATTCCTATACCATTACAGGATGGGTTGGCACTTACCCTGACATGGACTATACCATTACAGGATGGGTTGGCACTTACCCTGACATGGACTACCATTAGAGGATGGGTTGGCACTGTTACAAGATTCCTATACCATTACAGGATGGGTTGGCACTGTTACAAGATTCCTATGCCATTACAGGATGGGTTGGCACTTACCCTGACATGGACTATACCATTACAGGATGGGTTGGCACTGTTACAAGATTCCTATGCCATTACAGGATGGGTTGGCACTTACCCTGACATAGACTATACCATTAGAGGATGGGTTTGCACTTACCATGACATGGACTATACCATTAGAGAATTGGTTGACACTTACCCTGACATGGACTATACCATTAAAGGATGGGTTGGCACTTATTGAATTTCACATTTCTCTTAGCAAATATTGATCAAGTCTGACTAATTCATAGATGATAAAAATTGTGTTGTTTTAAGCAGTTTTAATTACCTGCACTATGTGTTCTTTAATTAATTATGTCATATGAAAAGAGAAAAATGTTATGTAAAAATTAGCATACATGTAGATTGCTTTGAATGTACAACTGTGTGGCAAATAAAGTTGAATGAAATAGTAAGCCTGGCTAAGACTGGAAATTTATTTATGAATGAGATTGTAAGTCCTGAGTAGGAGCAATCTGATTAAAATCTGAAGTAGAAATCTTGCTCCATTCTTTATATGTTTATATTTCCTTCCATGTTATTAGCCCAGCCCAGAGGGGGCTATTTGAACGACCCATGTCTGTCTCTCTGTCTGTCTGTCTGTCTGTCTGTCTGTCTGTCCATCTCTCTATGGACAGTCACATCCCTGACATCTGTGACTCAGTTCAACCAAACATTGCACAAATATCAAACAGTGTAGGAGCATGTGCATATTATTTAATTTTGTGACCTTTAACCTCTATGACAAAATTGTAGCCATATTTGTCGTAAAAATACACTTTTTGTCTCTTATCTCCAAAGCTTCATATTTATATGGACACCACTTAAGTGTCCACCCCCATTATTGATAATTAAAAAAGCCAAAATTTCTCTTTCTACCATAACTCAAGAAGTTGAACACAGAGACTCAATCTAATTGTCTACTACCTCATTAATATCAAAGGTAAGCTGTCTTTTTATACTTCGACCTTGACCTCAGTCTCAAAGGTCAAATATCAAAATTGCTCTGTAACTTATGAAGTTTTGTTTGTGCGCTTATGTTTATAAAGGTATGCCTGCAAGTGGGAAACTAAGCTTTGACCTTGACCTTCATTGTCAAGGTCAAATGGCAAATTGTTCAATAACTTTAGAAATCTTATAACCAGAGACATACATGTATTTCAATTGTGTACCTAGTCACGGTTTGAGGTAAGTTTACTTTTTATCACAACTGAACTAATAAGGTTCAGTAGTGCTATAGGCATCACTAAGAGTCTGTGTGTGTGTGTGTGTGTAAACCACTTAACGTCAAAAACTGCTGGACCGATTGCTGAGATTCTGAATGCTCAGTTCACATCTGCCTTTACCACAGATCGTAAAGATGACATCCCAGAAATGTACATGGTGGTCCATATCTAATAGCTGATAAGATACTAATTACAGAAAATGGTGTGCATAAACTCCTATCTACACTAAATGTGTCCAAAGCATCTGGGCCAAACAAACCATCGTAAACTGTTGGCCAAACTTCATTTCTATGGTGTACATGGAATGGAAGTACCCTAGTTTGGATCAAAAGTTTTCTTGAGGGCAGATAACACACAGTTTGATATAAATTACCCTCCTAAAGAAAATAAGGACAAAAGAGAGGGGTTTGGCGGCAAAACTGGATGTTCATCATTTATTGGAACTCCACCAATCAAGTTAGTACAAAACTATAAAATTCCAAGTACAAGGGTAAGCACAATAAACTGTAATACATGACTGAATGCCGAGTAAACAAGTGTTTTAAACTGTTTTGTGCGAAAGGCACCTCTACTAGCAAAGCAATGAAAGGTATCTAGAATATTTACTGGTTGACAGTTAAAGGGTGGGAGGGTGGGAAAACGAACGACATTACACGTTTGGTGAGAAAGTACTCCGAAAATGGACGCATGCGCAGACACCCTATGAAGTGTTTTGCATACTGCAAGATAACAGATGAGAGCAGTTCACAGATGATAATTAAAATAAATTAAATATTTACAACCAATGTTCTGGATTTTTCCAAAGCATATGACGTTGTAAACCATCGTAAACTGTTGGCCAAACAAACCATCGTAAACTGTTGGCCAAACTTCATTTCTATGGTGTACATGGAATGGAAGTACCCTAGTTTGGATCAAAAGTTTTCAAAATCCAGTGACGAGGTGCTCGTTTTGTGAAACGAGACTATTGTAGGAGATCCAGTGTAACAAATATGTTACAGAGTTTGAAATGGGAACCATTAGCAGATAGGCGCCCAAATGCAAGGCTGATACTACTGTTCGAAATGGTAAATGAGGAAATAGTAATCACTAGAGATGCTGATCTCCTAGCACCGGGTAGAAGAGGCCGTTTCAAGCACTTTCAGTTTAAACACCAAGCATATAAACACAGTTTCTTTTCTAGAACTTACTAAACCATGATATGATTGCCAGTCAGGACACTGACACATTCAAGGCTAAACTCCAAAAACATTATTACTAGGTTTTGTGTGCATCCCTCCCTCCTCAGCTGTGATATCCGTAAGAAGATTAGCTGGTATTATATAGATAGAAGTACAATATTAGAAATGGAGTTAATATAATTGTAAACCCATGTCAATAACTGCAATTGTGTAAACACATTGACCAGCTGCAGTTTGCACACTTCAAGGCACTTGTTTTTCCAGGTCATAATTGTTCAGTTTAATCATGGCACTGACTCAAAACTCCCCTCCCTTCATTGACCAAAATGTTTTGAACAGGTTTTGATTAATGAAATGTGATGAATGTCATTGATTTCAAAATAAATTTTAATAAATGTCATAAAAATGTTTTTTTTTTGTAGTACAACTGTTTCAGAACTAGATACTATTAATTCAATTCACTTACTACTGGCTATGTTGTCCAGTATATTGCTGACAACATGAAAGCTTTGAAAATAAATACATTTTAAAATACCAAGGAAATGTAATATTATTATCTGCTGACAAAATGTTACTCGCAGTATACAGTCACTCAATGATGGATACTCGGTTTAACATATTCCGGGGAAGATGTAAAATCTAATTTTCTTCCGAATCGTAACATTGCACTGTGTCTGTACTATAGAAGTCCTGGCTACAGTAAGTAGCCCTTTACTAGATCATCATCAAACAAGTCTGTGTTTATAACTTTATCAGTCATTCATATAATATATTCTCCGAGAATCCGAGTAATATTGTGTTCACCCTGTGATGTATTTCATTCTTGGTAGTTTATGGTGTAAAACAATAGCAAGACAAAGGGGGGTCTCACATGTAACCCGGTAACATTGTATTAAACTTGATGATGGTGGTAGCAGAGAATAAATGAAACACAAACACAGATAGGTTATTTCTAATAAGAAGACATGTAGTTCATACTATAGCTATGCCACGTAACAGTTCAGTAGTTTTTACATGATAAATCAACACATTAGGGGTGAGATCAATAGGTAAAAAACTAAATTCTTTTAGTAAGGCCTCAGACCCCCTTTCCCCCACCCCCTTCTAGCTAAATTGGTCAACACTTAAAATTATTGAACACAGCATAATCAATTTCAAATCAGTATGTAGTACTATGTAGTGCTATGAATACAAAGCCAGTATGTAGTGAGGAAAAATAGCTCTTTTATTGGCACTAATATACGTGCCAGTTTTCAATTTGACATTTTTATAAATGCTTGTATTGGGGTACAAAACATACATGTAGGATGAGACCCCCCTCCCCACCCCACACTAAAAGAATATAGTTTTGAACTATTGAATTATTGAACTGTTGATCTCAGCCCTAAATCAATTTGGGACTTCTAACGGAGATGATCGTAGAACGCGTACGTACAAAAATGTATAGGAACTAGACTTGAACTATATACATGGACATTGAATATCCAATATCCAGACACAGGCTAGGTAAGGCACTTTCAGTCAAAGTGTTTGCCACATATTATTTTGCCACATATTAAGCGATTGGTTATGTTTTGTACGCAATTCAACCAGTGTGTGAACTTAAGGGAAAATGACTACTGGTCATAAGGACCGACATGTAGCAAATGCTGCTGGTCCTTAAGGAAAACTGCTGGTCCATACTCAATGCAGTCCATGTTCACGACCTGTATCTACACCCCCCCCCCCCCATTTACAGATTAAATGATTTTGAACTTTAATATGATACAACATATGTTTAGATATAAAAGTAAAAGAGAGTACAACAAATTGTACACTATCCACTATTATTTCATAAAATGTCCACTCACAGAGTCAAAAAATAACTTGGAAGTAAATTTTGGATTCCCAACCAAGTAATTTTTGACTCTGTGAGTAGAGATTTTCATTTGTAACTATGGACCCAGAGACTATGAATATTCATTCTCGCATAATCTGTTCATATAGACTATAGTGGTCTGAGACTGAATGTATTCATTCAACCATAGAAATACAGATCCATAGATTGTAGATAATATGGGTGAATGAATCAATAAATCTACATTATCTGCAATCTCACAGTCACAGAGTCACAGAGATCACAGTCCTCTCCTTCCTCTCTGTACGATTCACTAAATTCTGAATCACGATAATCCAAAGTCAGATTCATCGTCTGTTGCAACAGCTGATGTAGCTTTCCAACTCTTAGCGAACGTACACCCACACATTCATCATAGCAGAAAGTTTTATCGCATAACTACCCCTCTTGAAAACTGTGTATTTGCTTTATTTCTTTTTCCATCCACACAGTGACACGGAGTGGTTTCATCGCCCCCCCCCCCATAAAGCCCTACTCGTATACCCTACCGTGGTGTATTGAGTATCGTCTCTGACTGTTTGTGTAAGAAATCTGACCATGATGAAGAGAACTATGGCTAAGCATGTCTTACAGTGCGAGTTTTTTTGACGTGGGAACGTGATATGGTAACTGTACTGTAACGTGTCATCCACTGCGTGTTTGGCATGATGCAGTAATTTTCCAGATACAACAATGGCAACAAAAATGCAACATTTCTAAGTCTACACGTTATTACAACATGACAGGACGTACATTATCATATGTATCAAATTGAAAGCAATCAGACTACGCATTTTTTACTGTTTTTACCAAAAAAAACCTATCGTACTGAAGGTATTTTACGAAGTGTACCTGCCTTCTTTATTAGTAAAACGCCATTTTCGTATGTTTTCCGTCAGTTTGTTTTGACCATGACAACGGACATGGGGAACTCCGGTAAAGTGATCGGGAAACCCGCTAACATTTACCGGCTTTAATACCAGCCTTTAAAAAAACAGTGTCTGTTTCGTCTTCTTCTTCGGAAGCTCATTGCCACCTTCTAAATATCGCCACATACTTTATAAATGCAACGTGGAACTGTCTCAAACACGTGAAGTTAAAAGTTTCATACACTTCGAACAGTAAACTTTACAACAATGAAATTCCGTACATGATTACGACATCACGGCGGAAAAAGACGCATGCGCTGAATGCGTAAAATGAGTCTGAATGTCTAAGACGTTCTGATTAGACGCTGTATATGGCGTTGAATGCCTGCCAATATTCGAAAATTCAATACTGCAATGACTATATGCAATACTGCAATGACTATATGCGATATGACTACATGAGATGATTACATGCGATATGACTACATGCGATGTGACTACATGAGATGACTACATGCGATATGACTACATGAGGTGACTACATGCGATGCGACTACATTAGATGACTACATGAGATGACTACATGCGATATGACTATATGAGATGACTACATGCGATATGACTACATGAGGTGACTACATGCGATGTGACTACATGAGATGACTACATGCGATATGACTACATGAGATGACTACATGCTATACTGCGATGCGAGATGATGACATGATATGCGGCGATTTTGTAATGACGTTATGCCATTCGTAGATTATTCAATATGCATAAGGGGTAGACCATTCGATATCCTGGGGGGCTTTGAAGATTGGTGGAGAGTCATTATTTTTTTTCCCACCTGCTTGCCTGAGAATTATTTTTTTCTCCTTCGCCTATGCTGGCAACTTTTTTTTTCTTTGCTTTTCTGAGATATCCGTATTTTTTTTTACGTCAATGTTGAACACCTACATTTGTTGCCACAATTTTCTGTTTGGTTTTGGCACACGGTAATAGAGAGAGTAAAAAGATGTTCTATGACACACATATTATATTTAGAAAACTACATATTTCATACATGTTTGATTTTCAATTAAATAAACATCGTTGACAGTTTTTATACCATGGTATGGTGACACACTGATAAATACAAATCGGAAACTTGATTGGTGAGCTCAAACATTCAGATAGACCAGTCAGTTTCTCAAGCTTGGGGGATGGGGGGTGTCAGTGTTTTTTTTCCATTGGGCCGACAAAAAGTCACTGACCCCCCTGAATAAAGTTTCATAGCATCTGACAGTAAGTTGTAGAGGGAAGAGCTTTGAGACTGGGATATGTCCACCTCTTGTGTGTTATTGTGTGTGTGAATGGGGGGGGGGGGGGTTTCTAGGGTTCTACAAAACGGCCTGGAGGATTTTTACTTCTAAAGGCAATGTTTAGGCTATTCACAGACACTTTCAGACAATAATTTACAAGCTTTACAAGGCAGCTCTAACATGTAAAAAGCAACTATTTGAGGCTTGGACATGTCTACGTTTTTTTTTACCAATTTTGGTGAATCTTATTGTTGGTTTAACAAATGAGTGGCCTCTGGGGTGATGGAGTGCAAGGGGTCCCCCCGCCAGATCTGCAGTTTTTTGTTTCTATTTAGGCAATTTTTAGGTTATGCATAGCCTCTGAGATATATATTGCCAAGCATCGAAAAGCTAAAGTAAATATAACTTTTTACCTAAGTTTTCCATGTTATAAAAGTGGGCCTGTAACATTGGGGCATTGATATTGCATGTATAGTAAAGTTACTGATGTGTTAGAGCACTTTAGGAGGTCATACCTAGTGTACAATAGAAACTTGAATTTGAGTTGTGGTGTCGATACATGTAGTGTCTGAAATAGGAAGTATAGCATCCCTTTTGACAAATTCATACTGAAGAGACTAGAACAATTTAGATTAAGTTCTTTTATAAACTATCCAATAGTATGAAGGTTACCATTACAAAACCTTCAAGTTCACTTTTGCCCCAAAGTGTAAGATAAGTGAAGCACTGATTGTGAAACAGCCAAACACTTACATGGCATGTTCTGTAACTAGTGTGGTAGCTAGGTAATACATGTATTATATGTATAATGTTATGTATAGTTATTTATGAACCCTTGCATGAAGTAATATTTAAACCATTTATGAAAGAAACAGAGACAAGAACAAATATATATATATGTACCACATGCTAACGAAACTGACTGGTACCTGACATGTGTTTGAAACTGTTTGTCATGATTTGACAAGTGTCCTGGTTGGAGAGGTACGAGCAATTTGAACAGTATACTCGAACCTGTGCATCATTTCCCTGCCAAGACATTTTTTTTCTAGCAGCAGTGGTCCATCTTTTTTTTCCATAACCCTCTCATATCCGGATTTTTTTTTTCAAGCAAATCCATTTGGCATCTTTTTTCCCCCAAAATCTTCCAAGCCCTCCCCCCCCCCCAGGATATCAAATGGTCCACCTCTTACCACGTGCAACGGTGCAACGTGCTGAGGAGTACTCCCTAGCCTGTTTCATATCAATACTCGTATTATGCGTATTGAATAATCTACGAATGGCATAACGTCATTACAAAATAGCCGCATATCATGTCATCATCGCAGTATTGCATATAGTCATCTCATGTAGTCATGTCGCATGTAGTCATCTCATGTAGTCATCTCATGTAGTCACATCGCATGTAGTCACCTCATGTAGTCATATCGCATGTAGTCATCTCATGTAGTCATATCGCAAGTAGTCATCTCATGTAGTCACATCGCATGTAGTCATATCGCATGTAGTCACCTCATGTAGTCATATCGCATATAGTCATCTCATATAGTCATATCGCATATAGTCATTGCAGTATTGCATATAGTCATTGCAGTATTGCATATAGTCATTGCAGTATTGCATATAGTCATTGCAGTATTGCATATAGTCATTGCAGTATTGTATTTTCGAATATTGGCAGGCATTCTACGCCATACGCTGTATGCTACGTCATGTAGACATGATATCAACATTGGCAACAACACGTAGCGAGCTAACTCCGTGTCGCTTGACTTGAACTAGATGTCGAGAGTAAAATAGGTAACACAAGATCAGATTCATGTAGGTGAAATTGGATATATCTTTGAATAAATGTTATTATTTACTCCAAATTTCAATCGGTCATAAGGACCGATACGTTGTAATTCTGAAAAACTGTCGGTCCGAACGGAAATCTGTTGGTCTCGGGCCGAAGGACATGTTCAGTTCAATGGAGGCACAGATTTTAGAGTCAGTCCATCCAGTAAATTTTAAAGTACTAGTATTTCATTTCTTATGTGTTACGTGTACAGCTACATAATTAGTTTTTATATCACATGATGACACAATCAACTCATGACGTGCAATATTGAGAAGTCATTTCTAACAAAACTGTTGCTTAAAGGTGTCCATAGTGCAATGTTGTGACTCCATGTCATAGGCATGGGATGTATCAAGAGACAAAGAGTGTACGTTATATTTGAATGTATATTTATAGCGATTCGTTTATGGTTTATTTTATGCACATACATTTGTTATGTTGTTTAGTATAATGTGTGAAAATTTAAGTACAGCAGCGTGGCTCATGATTTTGTTTAGTTGTTGAAAATATGGCGACCCTCCCACCCCCTTCTTTTAGTCCCAAATTGAGGTGACCCCCCCCCCCGATTCCAACAACACCCCCCCCCCCCTCCGGCCGTCAAAACTGATCGACCCGGATCGATCCGGATCCCTCAGTCCGGGATCAGAGCCAGGCCTATGACTTCATTTTGCAATACAAATTACATCTTGTTAATGTTATGTAGCGGGCGCTGTTACTTCTGCTTTGTTGCGTTGTACTATTTCCCTACCATTGTCTATGGTCGTACAAATGGTGACAGATTGTGAAGTTCTATTGCAATGTATCATCACACAAAATCCAATATATATGTTAATCTATCTAATAAACATATATTGTCCTATTACTCGTACATAGTCACTCGCCGTGTGTTAATGTAGATTGCAATTTATGTCATGTGTACAAGCGTGGGTAGAAATGGCATTAAAAGTAGGACATGCTATTATACATGTCAACAGAAACACAAAGAAGGTGCTTCCCTAGATGCATAGAAACTGTGATAGGCCACATCAGAGCCAGACCTATGACTTTATTTTGCAATATCTTGTTATGTAGGGGGCGCTGTAACGGTACTTGTGCTTTGCTGTGTCGTACCATTTCCCCTCCACTGTCTATAGTCGTACAATTGAATGGTGACAGATTGTGTAGTTCTATTGCAATGTATCATCACACAAAATCTAATATATATGCTAATCTATCTAATAAACACATATACTCTTATCACTCGTACATACTTATCGTGTATAACTGTAGATTGCAATTTATGTGACAGACATTCACCCAAAATGCGACTTTTTCACAAGCTTTTCGTTTGGATTATTGTTTTGGGAACGGTTTCACTTTCTTTTTTCCATATCATGAATGCATCTAGAAAGAGTAGAAGAACCCAACAGATACATCCCACAAACGCTGACAAGATTATTGAGGTAGGAAAATACACACTATATATAAATCCAAAGATGTTCTGACGTTATGAGTTGGCATCTGTTCGGGCAATAAGCTACATACATAGTACATTAACATGTTCAACCCAGCATTGAATGCTTTCTATTTCGGACACTACAACTTATCGACACTACAAATCACCACATCTCATCAGATTCCAGTTTGTATTATACATAATAATACATGTAGTAGGTATGAGGACCTTACATTCTTTAACATACCAGTGAGTTTACTATATCTGTAACAGTAATGCCACAATACCAATGTCACGGACACACTACCTGGCCCGTTTTTATGTGTCATGCAAAACTCATTTACAACTTCCATTAACTTACGCTTTTCGAAGCTGTGAAATAATATCTAATAATGTAAAAGCTATGAATAATCTAAAATTTCCTTAATAGAGCCAAACTATTTCCAGATATGCTATGGAGAGACCTGCTAAGACTACCTCAACCCAGAGGTCACTCATGCAGTCAAACAACAATCAGATGCACCAATTTTATACTGTCATAATGGTATGAACTGTACTAATTCTTGATAATTTTAGATTTACTGTCTTTTAGAGATGTAAAATTATTGCCAGGATAGTCTAAAACTTGCCTGAAAAGACTCTTAAAGTATGGAAACTCTCCAAATCTCCCCTGCCAATTATGCAACCATCACATGTGCTGACCTTTACTACAATGATGCCATTTAACTTTTTAAGAACATATTTCAACCCTATGTGTAAAAAGTAGTTTAATTTCTGATACTTGATGATGCTGTCTATTCAGAGCCTGAAAGGCTTTATATTTCAAGTTGGCTTTAAGAGTAAAAACCTCCAGAATTCCCAAGGGGGAGACTCCCTAAGACCCCCACAAGAGGTGGACATATCCTAGTCTTAAGCTAGCCCTTCCCTCTGCCTCTTACTGTCAAGATGCTATTCAACTTCATTTAATATTTCAACCCTATGTAGTTGCTTTTTATATGTTGGTGCTGTCTTGTAAAGCTTGAAAATTATTGCCCAAAAGGGTCTGAACCTCCAGAGCTTCTCGGGGGGCCCCTTGGGACCCCATGAGAAGTCTACATATTATCATATCAAACTTTCCCTCTACCTTTTACAGTCAAGATGCTATTAAATTCCTTTTTCAATATATATACCCTGAGTAGTCGCTAATTTAGTATGATATCTTATAAAGTATTTAGTCAAGCAGTCCGCTTTGAGTCACGATCAATACCTGTCATGTAAATATGATACATCAGGGGTGGGGGTGGGGGTCGGGGGTGTCACTATGTTTTAGAATTAAGTGATGGGATCAGCCTGTTTTCGGTTTTACACCCCCCCCCCGAAACTGACCGGTCCCTTAGAAAATGGGATTAATGGAAAATGGGATTAATTTTAAAAATCTATGTGTTTTAATTACTTTAACAGGGGGAGAGTCATGTTTCAGAGAAGGGGGGGGGGGCACTTTTTAGCACAACGGAATCGGGGGTGGGTCCTGTTTTACACAACAGCCCGGGCCTGATATCCCCCGGCCCTCCTGCTTGTAATTACTGAAGGACAAAACAAAGACAAAACAACACATTGTTCTTCTTTTCCTTCTAGTTAGGCACTGAGGGATCAACGTTTACGGCGGGGGGAGGGGTACCTGAGGAGAAATTAGTTTGGCCAAAAAAAAATTCGCAACACCGCCCCACCAACTGTATGGTTATATTTCCTACACTTTAACTTATACCGAGATATTTTGGCAGACACACACATTCGCTTTGCTATTGACTGCCTCGTAATTAGATGTATGTTAGGTAAATGAAGTGAACGTTTTGCAAAGTACAAGGTAATTTATAAATGTTCTCGGTAAATGACTGCTCCTGAGTTTTAATTTGGTTGAAATCATGGCAAAATATTTCAGGTCAGATCATCAAAATTTTCATGGCTCCCCTTTGAACCCTCAATCCCCCCCCCCCAATTTCTCCCCAGGCTCCCCTATCATACATTCTGACCGCAGCCTTAGTTTTGTATCATAGCATAGGTTTTCATTTACGGACATCTGATTCAAATTATATGTTTAATTCCATCCGCGACCCGCTCAAATGGTCTGTCAATCATCAAGAGCTGAACGCTTGATTAGTAGGCCTTCCCACAGATATTTGCCAGTCTGTTTAATTTGTACCTCTCATTGTATCTCCCCCTGTTTAATTGCCTGCCCAACCCACCCACCCACCCGCCCGCCCGCCCGTCCGTCCGTCCGTCCGTCTATCTTACCATGTATCATTATAATCAGTCCGAACAAGTTTAATTGTCTAGACTGTCCTTTATTTGTTGACAGAACACTTACAGTACTTCTAGTGACAATATCAATATATCTATTGTCAGTACCAAAATACCAGAAGAAACAACCGAGGAATTCGAAACCACAATATTTGCATCCCATAAAAGAGGTACAACTGATAAAAACACCGCTACAGATAATTCAAAAACCGAGCCCTTTAAGACAGAGCTGTTAAGTGGAAGTGTTTTATCAACGGAAGTACGTCACGCGATGAAAGGACGTTACCTTTTTCCAGTTGTCAATTTCAATGGTGGACCAAATTTCCAGTATCGACAGTTTAAGATCGCTGTACAAATGGCGATAGATACGAGAAGAACGATAGTTCTATCAGATTTTAGACATCATCGCACACAAGAGCACATAGGAAGAGTCCATTTTCACGAAACATTTGATGTCGACACGTTTAAAGAATTTATGCCGACCATATCTATTGATGAATTTGTAGAGAAGTGTGGTAAAGATATCAATGACGTTATCACTAATCCATACCTTAGACATTATACGGTGAGTGAGAGCAGTGCCAACTATCTGACACAAAGGAAATGGTTATGGTCGAGGGCAGGAATAAGTATCCCTTCGGTTGAAGATTTACCTCGGTCAGAGTCCGAATGTCAGCAGCGTATGAAAGAAGCAGAGACATCGCCATGTGTTGTAATGACTAGTCCGGTAGACTTTGAGAGGATTAAATTCCGTGAAAAAGATGAAATTTACGAAGCTTTAAATAAACATTTAGTAAGAGCATCATTTCTACGACAGGCAGTCACCACTATGACTTCTAAGTTGTGCAATGGGAAACCTATTCTTGGTCTTCATTGGAGGAACAAGACTGGAGAAATGTAAGTATATTCAATATATCATTCTTAAAGTACTTGACCAATCGAAATTGTAGGTTTTGCCGTTTTGCTTTTTACACACATTTGTCCCTAAAATTCTTAATCTATGTATATTATGGAATGTTGGAGGAATTTCAAATATGATTTGGGTTTATTTTATTGAATACATATTAGTCTAGGCTTCCTCACACTTCTATACTTCCCAACGATGTTCCAATCTTTCAAATGTACCTATATATTTGAGGTTTGACTAGGTAAATACCGTACAGTGCTTAAACTTACAAACATCTCGGAAATGGTTACAATACAATACAATACAATACAATACAATACAACACAACACAACACAACACAACACAACACAACACAACACAATACAATACAACACAACACAACACAACACAACACAACACAACACAACACAACACAATACAATACAATACAATACACGCAACCTATATGAACGTACAGTTGATATAACATGTAATGTATTATTTATGATAACAGAGAACTATGACTTATTTGAAAAGTATGATGAGCCGTTTTCCGTACAAATATAACCCTATACATATAGCACATCCAAAATGATTGATGTCACTTTTCAGGTGTCGAATAGGTCACTCAATATCTATCAACGATCAAAAGTGTTACAACTTATTTGGAATCCAAACCAAACTGATAAAGGAGCTTTCTATTAGGATAAAGACAATTATAAAACAAAATGATATTGGTTGTGTATTTATTGCATATGCACCAGATGAACCCCAGGTAAATATTCATCTTGTTATATATATATATATATATATATATATATATATATATATATATATATATATATATATATATATATATATATATATATATATATATATATATATATATATATATATATATATATATATATATGTGTATATATATATATATATATATATAGTGCATCTGTAAGAAACGAAATAATCATACAGAAGTATTGTATACTTTCAACATCTGTCATACAGTATTCGTCAACTTTCTGATGATATCTCCAACATCATCACAATTATAACTGCTGTTATTCATTTACCTTTTAAATCTTTCATAGAATTCAACTGCTAACCAAACTTAATATCCATGCCGTTCAGTGATATGCATAATTTAACATGACATTACCTACTTTGACCTTTGACCTTGACCAATACATCACTCCGACGTTGAAATATTTATGTTAAAATGTATGGTTACGGGACAAAATTGTAGACAAAATCTCAACGAAAAGATATATGACACCGTATACTGCATGATAAACTGTAGATAATCTAATCATTACAGAACATTGTTCGACTAATGTCTGACGACATACCCAACATCACCACAATAGATGACGTCATTAATCTTGGTATTCCTGATAAGTATGGTGATGATGATTACTTTCAGTCACTGATTGAACAGGAAATCTGTACAAGTAAGTCTCAGAACTGAATTGTCTTTTTTTCTGAACAAGTAAGTCACAGAACTGAGTGTCTGGTTTCTGTACAAGTAAGTCACAGAACTGAGTGTCTGGTTTCTGTATGTATGTATGTATGTATGTATGTATGTATGTACGTATGTATGTATGTATGTATGTATGTATGTATGTATGTATGTATGTATGTATGTATGTATGTATGTATGTTCGTATGTATGTATGTATGTATGTATGTATGTATGTATGTATGTATGTATGTATGTATGTATGTATGTATGTTCGTATGTATGTATGTATGTGTATGTATGTATGTATGTATGTATGTATGTATGTATGTATGTATAAGAAAATTGTGAGACAGTGAAAAGTTCTAATATTCGCACGCACCAAATAGAACCCAATAGAACACGCCTGAATATAAAATAAGCGTGATTAGACTGGGAATGACGTGAATAATCTATTAATTCCAAGGGGTTCCAGCATTCCGAGACGGAAAATGATTTCCTCTTCATTCAACCTCAATAATTTCTCATCACCAGAAACCTTACAAATTCCTGTAATAGACATATCTGATACACTGTGATCGTTGGTAATAAAATGCATAGATACGGGATAGTTACGATTCTTTTGTCTGGTCAGACGGAGATGTTCCACGAAACGATCACCAAGACGACGTACAGTCGAACCTATAAAAAACAACAACATATTTCTGGCATGTAATGCAATACACTACATTTAGTACTAATACAAGTAAATCTACTCGTAACAGCCACTGGTCTTAGGGCCAAAAACATGATTAGTATTAATAATGAAACATGTACCATATCGAGTACGATCGCATGGAAGTGAACCAGCATTAACTTCCAAGCCATGTTGTTCTGTATGGACCACCATATCTCTAAGATTGGTATCACGACGTCAAGCTGTTAAAGGTACTTCAGGAAAAAATGAATTGGTTACCCTATTAGAACGTTTATAAGCTATTAAAATGCTTGTATATAATGTTCTTAACTCTAGTGGAAAAGGGATGGTATGTAAGAGCCAATATGGGACGATCATTGTTACTCTTCTGATCATGTGATTTGATACAAGCTTCCCTCGACAAAGATGACACCTTGAGTAAAGCCGCATTGGTAACCGACACTGGATAACCACGTTGATGGAAGTACGTGCAAAATTCAGCAGACCATTCTCTGAAATCCAAATCACTACTACAAATACGACGTAAACGAAGTAATTGTGAATAGGGAATGGAATCTTTACACTTATTAGGATGTGATGAACCATACTGCAAATATGAATGTGAATCAGTAGGCTTAGTATAAATAGATGTAGCTATATCATTACCATCAATCCTAAGGGAGATGTCAAGGAAATTGATAAGGAAATGTATGTATGTATGTATGTATGTATGTATGTATGTATGTATGTATGTATGTATGTATGTATGTATGTATGTATGTATGTATGTATGTATGTATGTATGTGTGTGTGCGTGTGCGCGCGCGTGTCTGTCTGTCTTTCTGTCTGTATGTCTGTCTGTTTGTCTGTCTGTCTGTCTGTCTGTCTGTCTGTGTCTGTCTGTCTGTCTGTCTGTCTGTCTGTCTGTCTGTCTGTATGTATGTATGTATGTATGTATGTATGTATGTATGTATATGTATGTGTATGTGTATGTTAGTGTGTATGTGTATGTGTATATGTATGTGTATGTTAGTGTGTATGTGTATGTGTATGTTAGTGTGTATGTGTGTGTACATGTATGTGTATGTTAGTGTGTATGTGTATGTGTATGTGTTTATGTGTGTGTATGTGTATGTGTATGTGTATGTGTATGTGTAATGTGTTTATGTGAGTGTTTATATGAGTGTGTATGTTAGTGTTTATGTGAGTATGTGTATGTGTATGTGTATGTGTATGTGTATGTGTATGTGAGTGTGTATGTGTTTATGTGAGTGTGTATGTGTATGTGTATGTGTTTATGTGAGTGTGTATGTGTATGTGTATGCTAGTGTGTATGTGTATGTGTATGTGTATGTTAGTGTGTATGTGTGTGTACATGTATGTGTATGTTAGTGTGTATGTGTATGTGTATGTTAGTGTGTATGTGTGTGTATGTGTATGTGTAATGTGTTTATGTGAGTGTGTATGTGTATGTGTATGTGTATGTGTATGTGTATGTGTTTATGTGAGTGTGTATGTGTATGTGTATGTGTATGTGCATGTGTATGTGTTTATGTGAATGTGATATATTAGACTGATCATTGATTACATTGATATGATATGGGGTATTTGTTTTTATTTCTTCTCGTTAGCATCGGACATCTTCATCGGAAATAGAAGATCGAACTGGTCCAGATTTCTGTACCAAGAAAGACGGGCTTTTGGCAGTAAGACAACATACGATATTGTCGACGATCTTCCAAATATGGAGTCTTTTGGTCCTTATTTGTAACTAAACAAATTATGAAATGGTTGAAGGGGAGCGCCACTCCAGGAAATAAATGCATTTTTTTATAAACTGTTGGTTCTGGAGGACCATTTCATGATTTTATATCACCTCAAATTACGTGTGATTTCAGAGAAACATCAAGTTGACCTCGTGCCTTTATAGGGTAACTTTGCTGTGGGCTATTGCATGATGGGAGTTTGCCCAGCAGAAGTAATATTTTAAATAATATATTCATGGTTGCACACTGGATATTCATAACTCGCGTGCTTGTTCCCTCAGTATAAACATCTCTTATGAATAGTTATTATGCAACCATGAATATATTACTTCTGTTGCCTCCCATCAAGCAATGGATCCATAGTTTGTGAAAATGTCTTTATTTTCTGGAGTGGTGTATTGGTATGAATGACAGCATGTTTAATTGTCATGCAAAGCATCTCTCATAATTATGCATGGATTTGTTGCCCCTTTAGTTTACCAAACTTTTCAAACTACTACCTTTCTTATCTCTGATCACGATACATCACATTCGTTCATGTCCTGTTTTTACTTGACGAGATACCAATTTATGTCATCATTAAATGTCGTCTACTCAGCATGGGTCAGTTTTAAACAAGTGTCATGGGAAATATCTGCCAGTACCAAAAGAGTCATATACAAACAAGTAAACGGCGCCTCACTCTGACGATCAAAGTTTCTAAATTTAAATTGCCAAAGTGTAAGGAAATTTACTTAATTTCTTAGCACCAACTGACTCTGAGAAACCAGAGATTATTAAAATAAGGACAAAATCATAGCTCAACAAGAACACACGTGACTATTAAATATTACCACGTGACTGTTAAATATTACCACGTGACTGTTAAATATTACCACATGACTACCGATCATATCCATGGCACACACAGGGGACTTCTTTATTGCTAACCGTAATACAAAAAAGACCAGATTTAAACACTGACTGTGAAATTATTTGGGGCTAAAACCATTACATTATAGAGTGGTGCGTTCTACAGAGCTCCTGGACCATCAAATGATCACTAAATTACAGAAATCACTAGCAAAAATACCGAGTAAACATGCCTATGTATGCTGCTTGGGGTAATCTACCAGATATCAATTGGAAGACAGGTTCTTTTTGTAGATCTTAAGAAAGCTTTTGATAGTGTTTGGCATTTAGGGTTGTTCTACAAATTATCGAAAATTGGTTTCAGTAGTAAATTTTTGAATATCATCAAGTGTATTTATGATAATATTCAGTCTTGTATCAAACTCTCAACTGGTTATACTGATTTCTTTTCTTCTCGTATTGGTACCAGACAAGGTTGTAATCTAAGTCTTACACTGTTCAACCTATTTATTAATGATTAGCCAACGATACTTCACAGAAAATGTATTGACCCTCCCTTTTTGATGGAAATTACCGATCTTTATATTCGCTGATGGTACTGGTATTGTACTGTTGTCAACTTCTAGTCATGGTTTACAACATTCATTCAGATTACTTGAATCCTTTTGCAACAAATGGCAACTAACAGTGCGTCTTAAAAAGACAAAAGTTTTGGTTTTCAATGCTAATTTTAAACCACTTAAATATAGTTTCTTTATTTATAATGAAAGAGTGGATATTGTTACTTCATGGCGGTGGATTCTTAAATCGGGCCGACAAAAAGTCACTGACCCCCTATCTGTAAAACCCAAAACAGGCTGATCCACCATTACGAAACCTTCAAGTTCACTTTTGCCCCAAAGTGCAATATAAGTGAAGCATTGATTGTAAAAGAGCCAAGCATCTACACGACATATTCTGCAACTAGTGTGGTAGCTAGGTAATACATGTATATGTATAATGTAGAGGTATGGTTGAACTAATAAGTAATATTAACGAATTCATGTAAGAAACAGGGACAAGAACAAATATTTACATATACCACTTTTCAGACAAGGCTATTTGCCATTGTAGAAAAGGATTTTTTTTCTTCCATCATCACCCCCTACTGCCAATTTCAAAAACAGGGTGACCCCCCCCCTACAAATCCACCCCCCCCCCCGACCGAAGAAACTGACCGGTCCCTTAAGCCTGTGATGAATCATATTGAATCAAGACATATAAAAACATGCAAATATATTCTTGGAGTTAACAAAACATCATCTATTCATGAACGTCTCGGTGAATTAGGTCCTTTTCCATTAGTAATATAACTGAATGTTGTAGATATTGGTTTCGGTTACAAAATGTTAAAGGAGAACCTTGACTTGATTATGCATACAAATTAGAAATGAGGTCACTTGAAAAAACACCGGTCCACATATCTTGATTTTGTTCATTCAGTATTTCCATTTTGTAACTGTTCCCATTCTATGGTTGGTGAGAATTATAAATTGTCTACTATATTAAACAAAGCTAAAGGTTCTTTGAAATCAAAATTTATTGACATGTGGAAGAAATCTGTGGCAAGTAACAACAAACTTAATGTTTATTCTCAAATTTAAGTTAACTTTTCCGCGTGAAAAATATTTATCTGTTGTTACAAACATTTTTGCTAGAATAACTGTTACAAAACTAAGAATTTCAAACCATATATTGCCAATTGAAGTTCGTCGTTACAATTAGATAGAACATTGAAATGATACATAGGCTATGCACAATATGTAGTTCAAGTGTTGGAGATGAGTCTTATTGCACAATGCTGTGTAACAATTAAAAAATACAGAGTATTAGAGATAAATACTTTGATACTATATTTAGTTCACAATCTCAACTACTAAAGTTTGATAAGCATTCTTCATTTAAGTATATTTTGTCATTTGTAGATGACAATTAGCAAGTGTTACTGTCACGTATTGCAATGATATACTAGATATTGTAAGTAATAGCTTTACTTCAAGTGAACATCAATGCTACATTTGTTAAGTTCTTTTGCCAATGTCACTTCTTGTGTACACGACTTAATAGATAAATAAATAGATAATTAAAAAATAAATAAATAAATGTATGTATGTATGTATGTATGTATGTATGTATGTATGTTTGTTTGTATGTATGTATGTATGTATGTATGTATGTATGTATGTATGTATGTATGTATGTATGTATGTATGTATGTATGTATGTATGTATGTATGTATGTATGTATGTATGTATGTATGTATGTATGTATGTATGTATGCATGCATGCATGTATGTATGTATGTATGTATGGCTAGAATCATGATTTTTTTAAATCTATTGTCAATAGACGAAGTAGAACAATTTAGTATAATTTCAGTTCTCTCTTAGCATTGTGGTATGGAACGTTCAACTTGGTTGGGGGTCGATGATATAACAACACGATGTTCCATATGATGTACTTAGCCTGTACCATTGCTACGTGTATTTCGAATGTACATGTATGCAACTCTAACGTACTTGTGTATTCCATACAGTCTTGTCTAATCCCATGGACCTTTGCCAAGATTTCAGCAGACCGACTTGGATCATGCCATGCACACAGCGACAGACACATACACAGACACTGAGACACAGACACTGAGACACAGATAGACGTATAGATTAATATTTTCTCCGACGACCCAAAGTGCGCCACCAAGTCATACGAGAATGTACGACTTTTGTTTTTATGCGTTCAGTCCCAAAGGTCACTTCTTGTGCAGCGCCCGATAAGAACATTCGTGATTGGTTGATTTTATTGTCGTATTTGAACAAGTTTTAGGCACTGATCCAATTTTTTGGCACAAAGACAGAATTCTCTTCGCCATTTATTATCTAAATGTTTCCTGTTATGTTATGCTAAGTTAAAAGATATTGAGTAAATTTTCGCTATTGATTCAACTTTTTGGCACAAAGACAGAATTTAATTCGTCAATTTGTTATCTTATTGTTTCCTGTTGTGTTTGAAAATATAGACCAGGTGATGTACTCTGACTTTGACAAAAATCCAACGAGGTGATTGTAGCTTTACCATCGACTTCAAGTAATGAAAGGACTCTGTACCAAATACTTCTACTCTCTCACACACAAAGTGTAATATTTCAAAGTGATGAGTTTCAAGACAATCACGCTATGAATATATAATGTTTCTAGTTATACCTTTGCAAGTTTACTTTATTTCTCAATTGTGCCCTCCAAGTTAAGTTAGTATTTCGATGAAGAAAACGAACTCCTATTTTGAGCAAACAAAGCTGAATTTATCGCCATAATTGGCACGGTTGCCAAAATGCTGAAGTCAGCGGAAATTACTTTGACCTGACCTGACCAAGAGACCAAGGACGGAGAAAGAAACCACGCTACTTGACAAGATTAATAGGGTCAGTCAGGATTAATTGGATGCTAACTGACGAGACCTGGGAGGTAAACAAGATAGCAGATGACATGTCCAAAATTTATTGATGTATTGTCTTCTATTTTTATCTTCAATCGAAAAAGATGTTATCTGTGGAGTGATATCCGGTGTGTTAGATAAAGGCCTGTTAAATCTATGTACCAAAGACTGGTTTACACTCAATCGTGTTGGCATTGGACAGGAACGATGGCAAAACTGACGACTCTCGTCCTTTTCGGACTCCTAGCCCTTGGTAAGTATAACATTGCAGTATAACAATTTTATATTTCTTACATCTGATGCAAAACTATTTTTGTCATATTTTTTTTTTGCGTTATTGAATATAGTGAGAAAAAGAGTAAGATATTTTTACTGCCATAAGTGAAAAAAATGACGAACACAGTTTGGTCCAGATAGTTTAAAAAACATCGAAAGTTGCGTCGTTTAAATCGTTTCAGCAGATACTGTATACAGTTTGTTCTTCGGAGATGGTTAGTTATTTATACCGCTCTACGTACATAATGTATTGGGCACTGTTTACTCCAGCATAGACATTTTTACATATACTGAGTATATATATATATAAATATATGCAAACCTTAATATTTTTGAACTTGCACAAAATTTCATCTTGCGCTTCATGATTGAAATGAATTTGTTCTCGTATTCGTTAGCAAAAACACCAAACTGGCCGTTTAATTATTTTTTTTTTCTGAAGAATCTAAAAATTTCCCCTCTTGCAAAGTTGGAGGCGTAGGTGAAAAAATCAATAAAATCATTTACTCTAAAAGCTACTAGTATTTTATTTTATTTTTATTTTTTTTATTAACTCCAAAGACATTTCAATTTTTTTATCTCCAAAGACATTTCAAATGGTATTTTATTGATGGACTTTTTCCAAGTCTATCTCTGTGTTTTATTCCCACTATAACATACTTGTAGACAATAAATGTCGCCTAAGATATATTACTGTGAACTGGTGGTATGAGGAGAGTTAAAAACTGATTTCCATCGAATCTAAATGATGGAATGACAATAGTTCTATTTACATCATATTTATTTATTCTCTCTCTCATAAATATTTACTTACTCGCAAATCTCGCAAACCATTTTACGGCTACTGATCCCTTCCAGTTAATGACATACGAAGTGCTAAAATAATCTATACTGCAGTTTTTTAACGTAAAGAGGTATGTTCTCTGCGCGTAAAGTGGTGTAATCTATACTGCAGTCTTTAAACGTAAAGTGGTGTGGTATTTCCAGCAATCTTTGCGGCACGTAAAGTAGTTCGATTATAACCGCGATCTTTGGACGTCTGGACATGGCGTGATGTCGGGTTTTCTTACCAAGTATCTACTTCCGTATTACATATATCCAGATCAGATACAGTGAACTGAATGCGCATATGTCCTAAACCAACAAATGCATTAGAGTTTATGCTATCACACAGTCTAATGCATAAATAGGCAAAGTAACAACAAGAAAGATCGAAGTTAACAATATGACGAGCTAAAGAAATCTGAAACCAGATTTAAACTGCATGCCTTCCGTAAAGCAAAGGGCAAAGTCTTTAGATTTTCGTTCCTACAGACATAATTGATGGAATGCAACAGAACATATGTGATTTAATAGTTATGTTTGAAATTTGAAACATGCAATTTTAAGATATAGCCTAATTACTGAAAATCGCTAATGCGTTAAAACTACAAGCTATAATATCAAACTTTATGTGACACATGCACTTTATCATCAATGAATGTACCAAATGTTGTAGAATTTGAAGTGTGCATTCTTAGGATATAGCCTAATCGCCAAAAACCATTCAATTACGCAAATAGATCAAGTTATTAACATTGATGGGTATTTACAAAATATGTAATCAGTTCTAGTCATTACTCTAATGAACAAAGTGCACCAAATGTCGTTTGAAATGTGCCAGCCGTCTTTGCGAAAATGGTGAGACAGACAGAAAGACAGACACAGACACAGACACACACACACACCCACAGACACACACACAGACAGACACAGACACACACACGTACACAGACATACATACACAGACATACACACAGACACAGACAGACAGACAGACAAACAGACAGACAGACAGACAGACAGACAGACAGACAGACAGACAGACAGACAGACAGACACAGACACACACAGACACACACACACACACACACACACACACACACACTGACATCGACTCTTGTGCTGGTTTCCAATATTGAGAGATAATGGCATGACTGGTTTAGGAAGAAAGTACATTTATTACCACAAAGGCAAGGGTTGGTGTTTGTTGGAAACGACTACAGTGAAATAATCGCACAGTCCAAATAGTACATGTATCTAATTATCGTCTTTCTAAAATTAACACGGCCATTCCCCATGTACACACACACACACACACACACACACACACACACACACACACACACACACACACACACACACATACATACTTACATACATACACACATACACTCATACACGCATACACACATGCATACATACATACATACATACATACATACACAGACAGACAGACAGACAGACAGACAGACAGACAGACGACTGAAATCCTAAGCATACTTAACTCCCTCTTCTTTACTTTATAGGGGTTTTCGCCTCTGAAGAATCTTCCGAAGAGCAGGATGGACTTGGAGGTCCTCTTGCAGGGCTGTTTGAAGATAAGCCACTAGAAGATAAACCATTATTGCGTATGATGATGATGAGAAATCTCTTTGGTGGTGGTGCTGCTGGCGGTGGTGCTGCTGCTCATGCTGGTCCCCTTGGTGGCCCAGGTCCCATTGCACGAGCTATGATGTCACAACACGTTCCTCTGCCAATGATGCGCGCCATGATGATGCGTCGTATGGTAAATATAAAGTCTACCTTTGGGACCATATTGTGAAATGATAGTTTAAGCGGGAGTATGTTAGTATCGTACTTGAATGTATGTAATTGTGATATTACCAGTGATCAAAGAGTCGAAATACTTCATTATTTTCTGCTCGTGTTCACTTAGATTAACACAATAGGATGTTACTATTTCTTTCAAAACCACTCATCACTACTAATGGCAAGACATCATCACATAATCCTAACCAATGAGTGTCTTGCAAATATCATATTTGAACGAGATTCCTGTAAAGCTATCCAACACGTGCATTGTGAATTGTTTCAAAGTATCTTCCATAGTTTTAAATCTTCATATTAATAAAAAAAATGAAAATGATAACAAAAATCATACTTTTGAGTTATTTGACTATAGGTTTAAACTTTAAATGTTTGTTTGTATAAAAGAAAAGTATCTCGACTATGTGTTGCTTTCAGGTGAAGCATCAGTGTCATTTGCTACAAAAGTGATGAAAAACAAGAACAAAAAAAAACAATAAGAACAACTTTTCGACGTAAACATTTAACATAAAGATGACCACAGCCTTTACTTTAACACTCTTGTGATATGACAACATATCTCAGTATAAATCGTAATCACCACATTACGTTATCAACTTTATTATGTATCTAAACTATCCCATTTCAGAGTGCGGGACAGGCCTCACCATTCGCTCCAGCAATGGCCGGTCAACAACAACCTAACCAACTGCTCCGTTCTCTCGTCCTCTTCCGCATATTGGGAGAAAAAATGGGCAAGAAAATCATTGACGAATTGGAAAATAGAATAACCGACAATCGAGTCTACACTTTCGCCTCAAGTCTGTCCTGTAACTGTGCCCTAGAATATGTGTAAGTTAACATTCAACTATATACTTAATTTCTGACTAGATAAAAACTCTGATAAAACAATTAAAACACATTAATTTGATCCTGTCTCCTAAAGTTTCTCATCCTAATTATACAAGGTTTCATCGTTCCATCATGACTGCTAAAACGATAAATCACACACAAATTAGATTACGTCATTTAGCACCTACTGTGTAAGGTTTACCTCCGACAGAAAGTAAGCTTAGTTTACCAAGTAAAATTGTTTTTATTTCAATGACTACGTAAACTAGTTGTTAACTTTATACCCTAAAAACCTACATTAAAGTGACTTGGTGTGTGTTTCAAGTAGACTGTAAATACTCCCTATCCAGTCTGGTTAAAACGTGTTGTGTCTTTAAGTTCAACTTACAGTATCAATATTCATTTATCCACACGTTAGCCTACCTTTATCAGTTGTTGTATAATTGCCCACTTAACTGAATTGGTAGACAGAGCTAATGAAATTACGTAAGTGAATATTAACACACCATAAATTCTGCAACAAAGGTGTGACATCCATATAGTTTCTATCCAAACTGAGTTAATTATACGATGATTTATTTTTGTAGAAATGACGACGGAGAAATGGCTGGTTTCAACTTTGACCTTGTGAAGGCAGGTGAGTGAATATCTGAACGAGTAGTATTTTATCACGTGACACGGTCTCCATTGGCTATTGTAAAATGTCATCCAATAGGTGCGGATATTACACGAACAAATACCTGATGGTCACATGCCACACGTGACAGGAGAAGAACCATAACTGAGTACATTAGAGTTTTGGCGGTTATTTAACGTCTACTGGCATATGTTTTGGTTGTGAAACTAAACAATTACTCTTCGTCATAATATATGTACCACTCCTTTCTGTCTTTCAGTTTGTAAACAGGCTGGGAAAAAATGTGAAACTGTCTATGATGCATCCAGTAACTGTTACACACATCACAGTGGAGAACATTCAAGAGGTGGCATCGGTAGGTTTGATCGAATTTCTTATGGCACCTTTTTGCATCTGTGCAAATGTATATCAGACGGGTCACGTGTCAAATCATAAAAGTGATAGTACATATGACATGGGAATATTGACAGCGATTATGATGACATTTTAACAACATTTACGACCATTTTACAAAAACTCTAAATTTCGATAAGCTTGTAAGCTAAGATGTATTCCTACTTTTTGCAGGTCTCCTTGCCAAACACTACGATGGCTGTATGTCATGGATGTTAACCTCTGAAAGGGAACACTCAGTGGCTTTCACTCACCCCTACTGGGATGAAGGAAATGATGCCCATTTCTACGTCAAGGCTGGAAACCCCAAGGGATTCGACCCAACCAACATTCAAACCAGTCACATCGGTAACTATAGAACCTACTTGTATACATCATGCTTTCAATATTGAGATCGGAACGAGGATAAAGATTGCTTAGCCTTTGGGATTTGGTGGCGAGTTTATTTTTTAATATGTATAACTTGAATTGTTTGACTAAATTGTTGTCCGAGGTTGTGTATAACAAGGAGCAGTTTGAAGACAAAACGACGGGAGGGGGACCTCAAGTCTTTAGGAGGATACTGTATATCGAGACATGATTGATCTCCTGTTAGCAAACACACATTTCACGAGGTGTAGATTCAGTTACAAGTTAGTTCTAACATGAAGCACGAGAAACCAAAATCAAACATGAAGCACGAGAAACCAAAATCAACTCTATAGAAATACCAGTTCTATCATTTCAAAGTGTACATGCCGTATATTATTATTTAACCTATCATTACGATAATATTTCCCTTTTATTGCCCTCTCTTGTAATATTTTAAAAATAAGAAGAATAAACGCCATCGATAAAACCAAAATGCAACTTCTCGTGCAAAGTGCCTACCTAATCACAAGACAGTTATTGATTTCTCTCGTCTGGCACAGGTTTCGTTGATGGATGGGCTAGTGACAAACACTGTTTGAAGGGACACAGGGACCATATCATTGGAACCGAACATCTTGATGATCCTAATGTGACCGAGTATGTTGATGCCAGAGAAGATCTGTTCAATGAATTGAAAGACGAAAAGGTATGGATATTGACCAATGACTGTGTTTGTATCGCTAACAGTTCAAATGCAAATGATACTCGTCTGCATAATGTGCGTTCATGCGATTGTTGTATACAAGTCTGGTATTGTCGCTGCTGATAATATATAATTGACACACCTGCATTACTTTCATATAAAAACATATTCTTTTAGTTATATACACAAAAAAAGAAATATTGTCACATTGTATCTTTCAATGACTGTACACCAGTGACCAACTTTAAATTGACTAAACCGTCACCATCCTCACTTTGAAGGTATTTGGTTTTGCATTGTAGTCAGATATTGTTTGAAACTCCTGGACTCCGCCTAGATACACAAATCTATGTCGTTTAATAAAGTCAAGATTCACAATATATTTATGATAATCTAAACTAATCTGCATACTGCTTTGTGTGTCATAATTAACAATTTGTTTTCTCTCAGTAAGAAAAATACACAGACAGTATTTTGTTTGTTTACAAATTATTTACAGATGATGTCCAGTAATGGGTTACTTATGTACACTTTCCTGTTTACAGATCGATGCAGTCTTCATGCTGACATCCCTTGCAGGCCAAACTAATTCGTTAGGTTTCGAGGCAATCGGAGATGCTCTCAAATGTGGATCTGGACATTCACACGTGATGGTCCGCAAAGACAGTCATGTTCCAGACTGGTTTGATCCCGCACTTGATAACTTGAAAACGAGCGGCAAATATTATCAAGTTTGCCGTCATGCTAAGGAAGTCCATGGTAAGTAGGAATAGAACACTATACACAAGTAAGATAGATAGATGTAGTGTGTATTTTAATAATATATCATGAAATAAGGAAATATTTGCACATAATTACACACGCACGCACGCACACACACACACACACACACACACACACACACACAGACTTTACCTTTGTCTATAGACATTTGAATTTGCTATTTTCCTAACAAAAAGAAATATATATATATAAGTAAACCACACGTTTTTCAAAAAAATCATCCCTGACCAATATTTACTCAATTTCATTGAAAGTGATAATGTATCAAACATAGTGACAAAAGAAAAGAACATCGCTTCAAGGTTTGAATACAAATACTTGATATTCACCTCATAGAAGCCTGATATTCACCTCATAGTAGCTTCGAGAGTTGAATTCACATACTTGATATTCACCTCATAGAAACGTTGAGGGCATTCCATTATACCAACTTGATATCAGTGGTGATATCGTTCAACACAACGCGAACTATATAGAAATAAATCATGTAACACTACCAATATTGCAATATTATGTTTACTTACTATTTCTGACGTTCATATTTCAGGCCACAAAGGTGATATCCATTGTATGTACCCAGGAGAAAATTAAGTAGAATTCTATAAATCAACAATCCGCAGCTCGAATTTTTGTTATCATTTTGATACTTTCATTTTGAAATACTATAGATTTTTTTTTAAAATTCATTCGACTTTTCCAGCTATGATCTGTACGCAAGTATGCATTGATTGATGACGTAAGCTAATAAAATAAATTAAAATTGTTAATCATGTGCTATGTGTTCAGTAAATGTATGACTTCTGTGGAGTGATGGGTTGTGGTTAGAACGTGGTCTAGTGTATATTGTCAATATTGATAATATTGAATATATATATATATATATATATATATATATATATATATATATATATATATATATATATATATATTTACACACAAAGTCTTGATATTGAGTCCATCAATGTTTATTGGTTCATCTCATTGCTTTGTATGACTTTGTACAAAATTTGACAATCCTGAGTGAAAAGATAAAAGAAGCTGATTTTTGAGTTTGATTTTGTATCAAACCAGTAAAGGAATAGTATACTTGTACATGTATGATGTCGAACACTAGACGATATCAATATTTCTATTAGACATTCACCCCTCCAACACCCCCCCCCCACCCCTGCCTCCCACATACACCTACGATAGTCTTAAAGTTTTGTGTCCGGAAACCAAATGATATTATCAACAAAACATCCACTTCAATTATTTAAGACAAGCACTGAAAACTCTCTTTATAGCAAGATCTCTCTACAAGTCATCGTCTGTGGTAACAGAATAACTCAGTTCTCTTACCCACAAGTCATCGTCTGTGGTAACAGAATAACTCAGTTCTCTTACCCACAAGTCATCGTCTGTGGTAACAGAATAACTCAGTTCTCTTACCCACAAGTCATCGTCTGTGGTAACAGAATAGCTCAGCTCTCTTACCCACAAGTCATCGTATGTGGTAACAGAATAGCTCAGCTCTCTTACCCACAAGTCATCGTCTGTGGTAACAGAATAGCTCAGCTCTCTTACCCACAAGTCATCGTCTGTGGTAACAGAATAACTCAGTTCTCTTACCTACAAGTCATCGTCTGTGGTAACAGAATAGCTCAGTTCTCTTACCCACAAGTCATCGTCTGTGGTAACAGAATAACTCAGTTCTCTTACCCACAAGTCATCGTCTGTGGTAACAGAATAACTCAGTTCTCTTACCCACAAGCCATCGTCTGTGGTAACAGAATAGCTCAGCTCTCTTACCCACAAGTCATCGTCTGTGGTAACAGAATAGCTCAGTTCTCTTACCTACAAGTCATCGTCTGTGGTAACAGAATAACTCAGCTCTCTTACCCACAAGTCATCGTCTGTGGTAACAGAATAACTCAGCTCTCTTACCCACAAGTCATCGTCTGTGGTAACAGAATAACTCAGCTCTCTTACCCACAAGTCATCGTCTGTGGTAACAGAATAACTCAGTTCTCTTACCTACAAGTCATCGTCTGTGGTAACAGAATAGCTCAGTTCTCTTACCCACAAGTCATCGTCTGTGGTAACAGAATAGCTCAGTTCTCTTACCCACAAGTCATCGTCTGTGGTAACAGAATAACTCAGTTCTCTTACCTATAAATGATCTTGTATATGATAGACATTTGTAGAACAGAATATCAAAGGTGGATATGACACTGTAATGATACATAGATATGACACTGTAATGATACATATATAGAAATACAGACGATTAAATATATATGAATCAAAGAAATGAACAAACATGTCCCCCCAAAACAGATAGAGAAGCACACAGAAGTACGGACAGACAGACAGACAGACAGACAGACAGACAGACAGACAGACAGACAGACAGACAGACAGACAGACGGAAGGACGGACAGAGACTGACAAACAGACGGATGGACGGACAGACAGGCAGGCAGACTAGCAAGGAAGGAAAAAGAATCATTGTTGCAGTCGATAAATACCAGGCAAATGTAAAATACAACTTATTCTGAAAGAATAGTTTATTCGAGAACATAATAATTTCCAGAGAAATTACTAAAGATTACAAAGTTCGGATGAAATAATTAAAATAACAGAAAATTAAAGTATTAGAAGTTGAGAAGCAGACTGTTACAGGCAGGAATGGTCAGCTTCATTGAACCAATCAAGTAGATTACGTAGCTATTCTAAGTTTTAAGTCAATGCTGGAATCAGAACGATACCTTTCATGTACCCTTCACTCAGTATTGCGGAAAAAAACAGGTATAACTGTAGTAGAGGACGATTGTCATTTTATATTATTTTGTTCACTTTACTATCAATTAATACAGAACAGGCTTAATTCCTCAAAAATATTCCGTTTTCACCCAACAGACGAAAAATGTTTTGCATTATTATCAACTAAAACCCCACATGTGATGATTTTGTAAAAGTCAAACGGCAACTAAACATGGTCAAACTTTTCTTTTCCTGTCTCTTGTAAATACTTTATTTTTCTCTCTGAGTAAAATGTACTTCTCTTTGTATGCCATGGGCCGAGCTCGCCGAGGCCTGATTCAATGGCCAGGAAGCAGTCTCTTTCAATTTCAATTATTGACGACACCCCGTCTTATTCCTGTAATAATTAGTTAATGTGGTGACTATAGCTATGAATCTTACCCAGCTTGGCTAGCTTGACATCACTAATCCACACAGTGGTGCAAGATTCGCCAAATTCTAGCTGTCGATGAAAAATACATAACATAATTTAAACTGTCAAATAAAATTGTAATGCAACATAAATTTCTTGAGTTATACGTCATTCACATTTTTACACACTCACACAGACGATTAAATATATAGTTGGATACATGCGTTCCTAAAGCAATTTGACAGTTTTGACCAATAAACATTGTACGTAGAATTCGCCATAGTTTTGAATTTATGCCCATATAATACATCTTGTAAAATAGCTCATTCCACCAAACGGAATCAAAATCTTTGTGGAAGTCTAAGCAACACATGAATAATTTGCTGTGTCTTTCAATATGGTGGTATATTGTCTCCAGAATGACAAAGGCTGTGGTTATGTTACTCTGGCCAGGTTGGTATCCAGCTTGTAAAGGGTGTGGTATGATTTTTTCGTTGAGCCAGGATTGCATACGTTTAGAAATGCATAGTTCGAATAATTTGTGAATTGATGGCAGCAGGGTTATTCCCCTGTAGTTTGATGTGTTCGATCGATCTTTATTACCTCCTTTGAAGATGGGGACAAGGTATGCAGATTTAAACGACGTTGGTATGTATTCTACTGTAACAATGGCATTGTAAAGGCGTGAGAGACAGTCAGCAACAGATGGTCCCCCGAAGATGATATGCTCATATGTTAATGAGTCAGGCCCACCTGCTTTTCCACGTTTTAACTGTCTGATTGCAGACAGTATCTCATTTTGTGTGAATGGTGTACACAGTAAGGTTTCGGTGTTGCTGTTACTTTTGTCAACTAGACTATCAAGTTCATTGTCAATCTTGACTTTGAAATCTCTTAAAAAGTTATTATCTTCTGCTGGTTCATAAAGCTCTCTGAAATAATCTGCAAAGGTATTGACAACACGGACTGTCTCTGAAATTGTTTCATTAGTTGCTTTTAGAACAGGGAAACTGTCACGGTTGTTTCTTCGGTGCCGGTTAATATTGCGCCAGAAGATAAAGTCCAACTGTCTAGTCAGCAATATAAACTCAATACATATATGCATCTGTTTTGGAGTGTAAACCTCGAATCCATTAAGAAAAAACATTATTGCTATAATTATTACGAGGCGACGTGTGACATATTGCTCAGTTGTCAGTAACGTAGCTAATCACAGAACCATAGTGGGTAAAGTGTAGAAACTATCTAGTAACGTAACCACAGAACTATAGTGGGTACATAGTAGAAACTACCAAGTAACGTAGCTAATCACAGAACTATAGTGGGTAAAGTGTAGAAACTACCTAGTAACAGAACTATAGTGGGTAAAGAGTAGAAACTACCTAGTAACGTAGCTAATCACAGAACTATAGTGGGTAAAGAGTAGAAACTACCTAGTAACGTGGCTAATCACAGAACTATAGTGGGTAAAGAGTAGAAACTACCTAGTAACGTAGGTAATCACAGAACTATAGTGGGTAAAGAGTAGAAACTACCTAGTAACGTAGGTAATCACAGAACTATAGTGGATAAAGTGTAGAAACTACCTAGTAACAGAACTATAGTGGGTAAAGTGTAGAAACTACCTAGTAACGTAGCTAATCACAGAACTATAGTGGGTAAAGTGTAGAAACTACCTAGTAACGTAGCTAATCACAGAACTATAGTGGGTAAAGTGTAGAAACTACCTAGTAACGTAGCTAATCACAGAACTATAGTGGGTAAAGTGTAGAAACTACCTAGTAACGTAGCTAATCACAGAACTATAGTGGGTAAAGTGTAGAAATTACCTAGTAACAGAACTATAGTGGGTAAAGTGTAGAAACTACCTAGTAACAGAACTATAGTGGGTAAAGTGTAGAAACTACCTAGTAACAGAACTATAGTGGGTAAAGTGTAGAAACTACCTAGTAACAGAACTATAGTGGGTAAAGAGTAGAAACTACCTAGTAACATAGCTAATCACAGAACTATAGTGGGTAAAGTGTAGAAACTATCTACTAACGTAGCTAATCACAGAACTATGGTGGGTAAAGTGTAGAAACTATCTAGTAACGTAGCTAATCACAAAACTATAGTGGGTAAAGCGTAGAAACTACCTAGTAACGTAGCTAATCACAGAACTATAGTGGGTAAAGAGTAGAAACTACCTAGTAACGTAGCTAATCACAGAACTATAGTGGGTAAAGAGTAGAAACTACCTAGTAACGTAGCTAATCACAGAACTATAGTGGGTAAAGTGTAGAAACTACCTAGTAACGTAGCTAATCACAGAACTATAGTGGGTAAAGAGTAGAAACTACCTAGTAACGTGGCTAATCACAGAACTATAGTGGGTAAAGAGTAGAAACTACCTAGTAACGTGACTAATCACAGAACTATAGTGGGTAAAGTGTAGAAACTACCTAGTAACAGAACTATAGTGGGTAAAGAGTAGAAACTACCTAGTAACATAGCTAATCACAGAACTATAGTGGGTAAAGTGTAGAAACTATCTACTAACGTAGCTAATCACAGAACTATGGTGGGTAAAGTGTAGAAACTATCTAGTAACGTAACCACAGAACTATAGTGGGTAAAGAGTAGAAACTACCTAGTAACGTAGCTAATCACAGAACTATAGTGGGTAAAGAGTAGAAACTACCTAGTAACGTAGCTAATCACAGAACTATAGTGGGTAAAGAGTAGAAACTACCTAGTAACGTAGCTAATCACAGAACTATAGTGGGTAAAGTGTAGAAACTACCTAGTAACGTAGCTAATCACAGAACTATAGTGGGTAAAGTGTAGAAACTACCTCGTAACGTAGCCACAGAACTATAGTGGGTAAAGTGTAGAAACTACCTAGTAACGTAGCTAATCACAGAACTATAGTGGGTAAAGTGTAGAAACTACCTAGTAACAGAACTATAGTGGGTAAAGAGTAGAAACTACCTAGTAACATAGCTAATCACAGAACTATAGTGGGTAAAGTGTAGAAACTATCTACTAACGTAGCTAATCACAGAACTATGGTGGGTAAAGTGTAGAAACTATCTAGTAACGTAGCTAATCACAAAACTATAGTGGGTAAAGAGTAGAAACTACCTAGTAACGTAGCTAATCACAGAACTATAGTGGGTAAAGTGTAGAAATTACCTAGTAACGTAGCTAATCACAGAACTATAGTGGGTAAAGTGCAGAAACTACCTAGTAACGTAACCACAGAACTATAGTGGGTAAAGTGTAGAAACTACCTAGTAACGTAGCTAATCACAGAACTATAGTGGGTAAAGTGTAGAAATTACCTAGTAACGTAGCTAATCACAGAACTATATATAGTGGGTAAAGTGTAGAAACTACCTAGTAACGTAGCTAATCACAGAACTATAGTGGGTAAAGAGTAGAAACTACCTAGTAACGTAGCTAATCACAGAACTATAGTGGGTAAAGAGTAGAAACTACCTAGTAACGTAGCTAATCACAGAACTATAGTGGGTAAAGTGTAGAAACTACCTAGTAACGTAGCTAATCACAGAACTATATATAGTGGGTAAAGTGTAGAAACTACCTAGTAACGTAGCTAATCACAGAACTATAGTGGGTAAAGTGTAGAAACTACCTAGTAACGTAGCTAATCACAGAACTATAGTGGGTAAAGAGTAGAAACTACCTAGTAACGTAGCTAATCACAGAACTATAGTGGGTAAAGTGTAGAAACTACCTAGTAACGTAGCTAATCACAGAACTATAGTGGGTAAAGAGTAGAAACTACCTAGTAACGTAGCTAATCACAGAACTATAGTGGATAAAGTGTAGAAACTACCTAGTAACGTAGCTAATCACAGAACTATAGTGGGTAAAGAGTAGAAACTACCTAGTAACGTAGCTAATCACAGAACTATAGTGGGTAAAGAGTAAAAACTACCTAGTAACGTGGCTAATCACAGAACTATAGTGGATAAAGTGTAGAAACTACCTAGTAACGTAGCTAATCACAGAACTATAGTGGGTAATGAGTACAAACTACCTAGTAACGTAGCTAATCACAGAACTCTAGTGAGTAAAGAGTAGAAACTACCTAGTAACAGAACTATAGTGGGTAAAGAGTAGAAATTGCCTAGTAACGTAGCTAATCACAGAACTATAGTGGGTAAAGAGTAGAAACTACCTAGTAACGTAGCCAATCACAGAACTATAGTGGGTAAAAAGTAGAAATTACCTAGTAATGTGGCTAATCACAGAACTATAGTGGGTAAAGAGTAGAAACTACCTAGTAACAGAACTATAGTGGGTAAAGAGTAGAAACTACCTAGTAACGTAGCTAATCACAGAACTATAGTGGGTAAAGAGTAGAAACTACCTAGTAACGTGGCTAATCACAGAACTATAGTGGGTAAAGAGTAGAAACTACCTAGTAACGTGGCTAATCACAGAACTATAGTGGGTAAAGAGTATAAACTACCAAGTAACGTGGCTAATCACAGAACTATAGTGGGTAAAGTGTAGAAATTACCGAGTAACGTAGCTAATCACAGAACTATAGTGGGTAAAGTGTAGAAACTACCTAGTAACAGAACTATAGTGGTTAAAGAGTAGAAATTACCTAGTAACGTAGCTAATCACAGAACTATAGTGGGTAAAGAGTATAAACTACCAAGTAACGTAGCTAATCACAGAACTATAGTGGGTAAAGTGTAGAAACTACCTAGTAACAGAACTATAGTGGGTAAAGAGTAGAAATTACCTAGTAACGTAGCTAATCACAGAACTATAGTGGGTAAAGTGTAGAAACTACCTAGTAACGTAGCTAATCACAGAACTATAGTGGGTAAAGAGTAGAAACTACCTAGTAACAGAACTATAGTGGGTACAGAGTAGAAACTACCTAGTAACAGAACTATAGTGGGTAAAGAGTAGAAACTCCCTCGTAACGTAGCTAATCACAGAACTATAGTGGGTAAAGTGTAGAAACTACCTAGTAACAGAACTATAGTGGGTAAAGAGTAGAAACTACCTAGTAACAGAACTATAGTGGGTAAAGAGTAGAAACTACCTAGTAACAGAACTATAGTGGGTAAAGAGTAGAAATTACCTAGTAACAGAACTATAGTGGGTAAAGTGTAGAAACTACCTAGTAACGTGGCTAATCACAGAACTATAGTGGGTAAAGAGTAGAAACTACCTAGTAACAGAACTATAGTGGGTAAAGAGTAGAAATTACCTAGTAACGTAGCTAATCACAGAACTATAGTGGGTAAAGAGTAGAAACTACCTAGTAACGTGGCTAATCACAGAACTATAGTGGGTAAAGTGTAGAAATTACCTAGTAACGTAGCTAATCACAGAACTATAGTGGGTAAAGAGTAGAAACTACCTAGTAACGTGGCTAATCACAGAACTATAGTGGGTAAAGAGTAGAAACTACCTAGTAACAGAACTATAGTGGGTAAAGAGTAGAAACTACCTAGTAACGTAGCTAATCACAGAACTATAGTGGGTAAAGAGTAGAAACTACCTAGTAACGTAGCTAATCACAGAACTATAGTGGGTAAAGAGTAGAAACTACCTAGTAACGTAGCTAATCACAGAACTATAGTGGGTAAAGTGTAGAAACTATCTAGTAACGTAGCTGATCACAGAACTATAGTTGGTAAAGAGTAGAAACTACCTAGTAACGTGGCTAATCACAGAACTATAGTGGGTAAAGAGTAGAAACTACCTAGTAACGTAGCTAATCACAGAACTATGGTGGGTAAAGAGTAGAAACTACCTAGTAACGTAGCTAATCACAGAACTATAGTGGGTAAAGAGTAGAAACTACCTAGTAACGTAGCTAATCACAGAACTATAGTGGGTAAAGAGTAGAAACTACCTAGTAACAGAACTATAGTGGGTAAAGAGTAGAAACTACCTAGTAACGTAGCTAATCACAGAACTATAGTGGGTAAAGAGTAGAAACTACCTAGTAACGTAGCTAATCACAGAACTATAGTGGGTAAAGAGTAGAAACTACCTAGTAACGTAGCTAATCACAGAACTATAGTGGGTAAAGAGTAGAAACTACCTAGTAACGTAGGTAATCACAGAACTATAGTGGGTAAAGTGTAGAAACTACCTAGTAACGTAGCTAATCACAGAACTATAGTGGGTAAAGAGTAGAAACTACCTAGTAACGTGACTAATCACAGAACTATAGTGGGTAAAGAGTAGAAACTACCTAGTAACAGAACTATAGTGGGTAAAGAGTAGAAACTACCTAGTAACGTGGCTAATCACAGAACTATAGTGGGTAAAGAGTAGAAACTACCAAGTAACGTAGCTAATCACAGAACTATAGTGGGTAAAGTGTAGAAACTACCTAGTAACAGAACTATAGTGGGTAAAGAGTAGAAATTACCCGGTAACGTAGCTAATCACAGAACTATAGTTGGTAAAGTGTAGAAACTACCTAGTAACGTAGCTAATCACAGAACTATAGTGGGTAAAGTGTAGAAACTACCTAGTAACGTAGCTAATCACAGAACTATAGTGGGTAAAGTGTAGAAACTACCTAGTAACGTAGCTAATCACAGAACTATAGTGGGTAAAGAGTAGAAACTACCTAGTAACGTAGCTAATCACAGAACTATAGTGGGTAAAGAGTAGAAACTACCTAGTAACGTAGCTAATCACAGAACTATAGTGGGTAAAGTGTAGAAACTACCTAGTAACGTAGCTAATCACAGAACTATAGTGGATAAAGTGTAGAAACTACCTAGTAACAGAACTATAGTGGGTAAAGAGTAGAAACTACCTAGTAACGTAGCTAATCACAAAACTATAGTGGGTAAAGAGTAGAAACTACCAAGTAACGTAGCTAATCACAGAACTATAGTGGGTAAAGAGTAGAAACTACCTAGTAACGTAGCTAATCACAGAACTATAGTGGGTAAAGTGTAGAAACTACCTAGTAACGTAGCTAATCACAGAACTATAGTGGGTAAAGTGTAGAAACTACCAAGTAACGTAGCTAATCACAGAACTATAGTGGGTAAAGTGTAGAAACTACCTAGTAACGTAGCTAATCACAGAACTATAGTGGGTAAAGTGTAGAAACTACCTAGTAGCGTAGCTAATCACAGAACTATAGTGGGTAAAGAGTAGAAACTACCAAGCTTATATTTGACAATGGATAGACGTTCAGATCAATGAAGGGCGATATTAGACACAGATATATTGTTTTCTGATATGTAAAAATGTACATACTGTGAATCTGAATACAGGTGTATGTGAACAGGACAAGAAAAGATGACGACATTTTGAAGCAGTCGTTTTTGTGCAAAACTATATTAGTCGGTTATACACAATGTCTATGCTTTGTTTACCTGTCATAAGACATGTTGACTAGACAACATAAAGTTAAACCCCTGTAGTGGTTTGAGGTTATACACAATGTCTATGCTTTGTTTACCTGTCACAAGACCTGTTGATTAGACAACATAAAGTTAAACCCCTGTAGTGGTTTGAGGTTATACACAATGTCTATGCTTTGTTTACCTGTCATAAGACCTGTTGATTAGACAACATAAAGTTAAACCCCTGTAGTGGTTTGAGGTTATACACAATGCCTATGCTTTGTTTACCTGTCATAAGACATGTTGACTAGACAACATAAAGTTAAACCCCTGTAGTGGTTTGAAGTTATACAGAATGTCTATGCTTTGTTTACCTGTCATAAGACCTATTGACCTGTAGTGGTTTGAGGTTATAGAAAAGGTCAAAGGACCACAAGCTGAGTTTATATGTTTTTGTGATGTGTTTTTTTTGTCTGCATTTTAAAAAGTGATCAAAGTGTTTTACTTCCTCCTGAATACTGAAGAATCACCTGCAATTAAGTGAACTCAAACCTGATACTAGGATATAATTTATAAACGATCCGATGATATAATTTATTATGCGTAACAAACAATGTATCAAAATATACCTTAAGTACTACTATGCAATCAACAATTCTAACAATGCCAGAACACAAACTGTGACGTCATAGAAGATATGCATCGAAATTAACATTATACTAGAATAGTAAATCCAAGGTTTTGTAAGTATTCTTATGTAACCATATAACTTCAGCTTGTGCCACTACAAGGCGATGCTACCTACAAATATCCAATGATGGTAGTTGCCTAGAAAGACAGGGAGTACACTGGTTAATTACATGCTGTAAAAGAGCCTTTTCCAACCTCTATACTTCAGTACTGTAATAGTTATGTTATACCTTGAACAAAAGTGTTTTAGTATTTTTATGACAGAGTCATAATTGTTGATGATTTATATTCAAAGTATTTTAGTTTTGTACTTTATGGTTGTATGAAATGCTCACTTTTAATTTCAAGGGGGAACTCGTTAGATTGTGACTCCCTGACAAAGAATGACTCGGAGTATTGCCCCTTCTACGTCTTCTTGGTTTTATCATGACTTCCTCTAAATCTCAAAGCAGCGGGAAGGACGTCTCGGGGAGGGGGATTCTCCTTCAGATCTAGAGTACTGTATTTTACTGTACTTTGGTTATATTTTAAACGTCAAAAGAGTATTTCGAATTAGATGACGTAGAAACACGTCGCAACATTACAGTTTAAGACTTTGGATATATGTAAAAGTCAGTCTGTTACGGGTTTTTTTATCTGGAAATACTTTCGCGTTCTGACTAGCTTCGACCGTCTAGACACAACTTTGTTTGTCAAGTATAGCATTGACAGTTAATAAACTTGTCAAAATGCCAAATATGATTTACATAGATGATTTTGTTTTTTTTTGCTCTAGAATCCATTGGGTCAGGGTTAGGTGAATCGACTAAAAGTTGTCGTTTACACATGCACAGTGCACATAAACACATATTTTCATTGTTTTATAGAGAGGACAACGACAGGCTACTCGAAATAGGAAAAACAACGTTATCCCCGGTCAAGGCGAGGTAATTTAGATTAGCTCTGTTTGCACTAAAGTTGAACTCACTTCCTTGCCAAATATCATTTTGACGATTTGCCATAATCATGGGGTAAATCTTAATCAGTGTAGCCCTGACCCAAAGTAAATTGCATAGGCTTCATAATATCTTGCTGGTCTCATTCGAAATGCTGTCACTGTCGATCTTGTCTTCATTTATTCAACTACTCTACAGGTTCAAAAAGTAGTTTTTGTTGCTGAGTACAAGATGGCACGCCTTTCATTGTTTGCGACTCTCTGTTTTGGGTTCTTCATCATAGGTATGTATGATTCTGACGGAATTTTTGTACGAAGTGTAATTTATTCTACCGGGTACATATCATTTTCGATTCATAAATCATGGCCCCCACCCACCCCACCCACCCCACCCACCCATCCGTCCTAAACATGCTAAAACGTTCATGGCAAACCACTTCTTTGATCGAGACTTATACAGAGAATGCGAGGGCGTATATTTTAGAATCTTAGTTGCGTCAAAACCAAAGAGCCCACACCATTATGTCCTTTGAAATTCATTGTAATGTGATATTATAATTATTACGTCATAGACACAAACAATAAAATACACATTTCTGTTCATTATACAAATTAATCTGGTAATACGAATGTTGATGAGAACGTATGAAAGTAAGGCAGTGGGTAGATACCATGATTTGACATGAAGTACAACATACAACATACAACATACAACACACAACATACAACACACAACATACAACATACAACGTACAACATACAACATACAACATACAACACACAACATACAACACACAACACACAACATACAACATACAACATACAACGTACAACATACAACATACAACGTACAACACACAACATACAACACGCAACACGCAACATACAACATACAACATACAACACACACAACACACAACATACAACGTACAACACACAACATACAACACACAACATACAACAAACGTATTGAGATATTACATCACCAATATATATTTAGACTAATTACTAATACAACTTTGTCATTTTTAGCTGCCAAACCAATGTCTGACATTGAAGAAGATTCTGATGGTCTATTGGATGGTGTCCTAGGTGATGGTCCACTGGCTGATAAACCACTCTTGCGACTTCTTCTCCTCAAGCAGTTATTTGGCGGCTCAGCACAACCCTCTGCTCCCCAGCTCCCCCTGGCGAGGGCTATGATGTCACAAAATACTCCCCCACCACTTATTCGTGCTATGATGATGCGCTATGCTGCACAGGTATGATAGCTGATAATGTTGTAGAGCACATTCCAACTAAATCCATTTAGAATAGCATTTTTATCATTTGTAAATTTTGACCCATTTTCGTTTTAATTTTGAGTTTGTCTGAAATGGCCTCGAAAATCGAAATAACGTCTGACTCAATATAATTGTTGTAATCTATCGTATATGCAAAACAAATAATCAAATTAAATCTTTAATCTTTGGTAGTAACAAGGTATATGTATGACCTCTGACCTGACACAAACAATCGTCCAGTCACATCGGCACAAAATGTTATTATCCTCCTGGCCGTTGTGATATGGATAATGAAGGCGATATTCGTGCAAATAAAGTGGTGGCCTTTACAATTTAGCAATATAACCGATGTTTCAAAAAAATTAACTAAGAACATACAGAAAAGTTATTTAGAATCGTTATTTCATTGATAATTTGAGTAGATGCAGACAGTCAATTGAAAAGACCATAGGGGAAAACAACAACAAATTTATACTAATCAGATATTTGTATCAGTTCTGCCATATTTTTAACATCGACATTATCCACGGTCCATTTTGTAACATCGACATTATCCCGGGTCCATTCTGCGCGTCAATTTAGCAAACGCCTGACTAACTAAAACCGTTCACACTACTCGCCTTATCAATAACGTATGTGTTGTTGTATCGTAAGGGTCGAGATCAATTCAGTCTAGGATAAAAAACTAAATTCTTTTAATTAGGCCCCAAACCATCCACCCCCTTTAAAATTGAAAATTGTTCTGATAGCAAATTAATTTCACATTATGTATTGCTGTAAATACAAAGCCAGTATATGTCGTGAAGAAAACAAATAGCTCTTTTATTGCCGCTTTAATGTATAAGTGTCATGCATTAACTAATTTAAAAGCGAGAATTCTTACATTTCTTGATTTGACGATATTTCTTTTAGAAATGTTTGTATTTAGTGGTATAAACCAGATTCCATTAAAAGTAAAATTGATTTTGTAGGATGAGAACTAAAATGATTTAATCCACAGCCAATTAAAATGATTCCATCCCTCCTCAACTAAAATGATTCAAACCCCCCACTAAAATGATTCAACCCCCAACTAAAATGATTCCATCCCTCCTCAACTAAAATGATTCCAACCCCCCACTAAAATGATTCAACCCCCAACTAAAATGATTCCATCCCTCCTCAACTAAAATGATTCAAACCCCCCACTAAAATTATTCAACCCCCCACTAAAATTATTCAACCCTCCCCCAACTAAATGATTCACCCCCAACTAAAATGATTCACCCCCCCCCCCGACTAAAATAATTCAACCCCTCCCCCAATTTAAATAATTTAGTTTTTTATCCTACATTGAACTAGAAACCGTTAACCCAACTGACTTGTTATCCCTTTTTTACATCATAATAGAATGGATACGGTGGTCCTCCACTTTTACCAGGAATGATAGCTTCAAATAACCAAGCCGATCCTTCATTACTGCGTTCTCTGTTCTTATTTCGTTTACTCGGCGCTCAGATGGGTAAGAAAGTACTGGATGAGATTGAACGAAGGGTTGAAGACAAAACTGTGTACTCCTTTGGCTCAGTGATAATTTGTGATTGTCCTATGGAATACATGTAAGTCGAAAATAATCGAATCTCTGCATACGTGATTACCATGTCAGGTATGATAGTTCATGAACACTGTCCCCACCAAAATATATTTCTAAAATATTTGGACTCACGCTTGACTGACTGAACATTGTCAGTATACGGGTTTTATACGTACTCTCAATATATTACGATTATCTGCAGTATTTTCATCCATGCCAAGATGAATTTGTTTGTTCTTATTGTTAATGGAGGGTAGGCAATATCGGTGTAATGTTTAACTGAAAGACACTAAATGAACGTGCACGCTATAACACTAAACCATTTCAACATAGATTCAAGTCTAAACACAACGGTGCTCTTTCTTTGCTTATAGCGATGACGATGGAGTAATGAAAGGATTCAACTTGGACCTCATCAACGAAGGTAAGTTTTGTCATGACAATTTATTTCTTAAAATATGTTGGATGTCATGATAAAAGTGAAACGAGAAATACCATTGGTGAAACTATTTTATTTATTATTTCATTTGACCTTGTTCAACGAGGGTAGCCTGGTAAACTCTAAAAGGAGTTTATCTCCCCCAGGGCCCTCAAGAAGTTTAGACAGACTTGAATGTTTAGACAGATTGGATAAACCGAAAAAGTAGAAGCTTAAGGTGCAAGAAAGTGTGTAAAATCATTGCCAGCCGAGTAGTTTATATCACAGAAAAAATCAGTATAATTGTACTAAATATGTATGTCTTTCTTGATCGCTACGTTTCCAGTGTGTAAAGAAGCTGGCAAGAAATGTACAATACAATACGTACCTAGTACTAAATGCTATGCACACCAAGGTGAACACTCTAGTGCAGGAGAAGGTATGTATCAAAATCACTCATGTTTCTA